>NW_025814055.1:2637500-2920000 GCF_018902025.1 Drosophila willistoni
TAGCAAAATTCTTTAATGCCAACGGACTAGAATGCCAGAAAATAACTCCACTGTGGAGGCTCTTTATCGGCACTTTGGACACACGAAATTCAAGTCGCAGCTTCAGGAAAAGGCGGTAAATGCTGCAGTAAAAAGTAAGTTAATGATTATTTGACGCCGCATCATATTTTATCTGGCAAAAGGATTATAGCGCAAAAGTTCTCAATCACCTAACTCCATCCTAACAGATCACAGATAATTTTGTCAACTTTTAAATTACCTGGTTCTGCCCCTTGCATTTTCGCAGCATCCATTATATCCGCATTTCTTTGATGTGCTTGTTACTGATATATTAGTTTCTATAGGGAAACAGGATGTTTACGTCTCTATGCCCACTGGATCCGGAAAGTCGCTATGTTTTCAGTTGCCCGGACTCATGCGGGAAAACCAGCTGACCATAGTATTCTCACCTCTGCTAGCTCTCATCAAGGATCAGATCGACCATCTAACGAAGCTAAAAATCCAGGCCGACTCGCTTAACTCAAAGATGACAGTCAAGGAGCGGGATCGCGTTATTATGGATCTGAAGGCGGTAAAGACAAACATAAAGTTTCTTTATATTACTCCAGAGCAGGCGGCCACTAAGTTTTTCCAAGATCTGCTGCAATTGCTCTATAAGCACAACAAGCTGGCCTATTTTGCGGTGGATGAAGCGCACTGTGTTAGTCAGTGGGGGCATGACTTTCGCCCAGACTATCTAAAGCTAGGTGACCTGCGAATCAAGTACAAGGATGTTGTTTGGCTAGCTCTGACGGCGACTGCCTCAAAGGAGGTACGGGAAGATATCTACAAGCAACTGCGTTTGCAGACGCCGGTGGCTCAATTTTCCACTCCAAGTTTTCGCAGGAATCTTTTCTACGATATCGTTTACAAGAACTCCATCGAAGATGATTTCCAACATTTGGCCGAATTTGCCCATCATTGTTTGGGAGATCCAAAAGAATTTAAAGGGACTCCCAAGTCTCAGCGTGGCTGTGGAATCATCTACTGCAGGACCAGAGACCAGGTGGAGCGTGTTGCTGTAGGGGTGAGCAAGCAGGGTGTAGGTGCAGTCGCCTATCATGCAGGTCTGAAGACAGCAGAACGCACGCAGGTCCAGGAAAGCTGGATGGAGGGCGTGCATCCAATCATCTGTGCAACAAATAGCTTTGGCATGGGCGTAGATAAGCCAAGTGTTCGGTTTGTCATCCACTGGGACTGTCCACAAAACATTGCCGCCTATTATCAGGAGTCAGGTAGAGCTGGACGTGATGGCTTGCAGTCATATTGCCGGCTGTATTATGGCAGGGAGGATGTGAAAAGCATACGATTTCTCCTGCAGCAGGATTCCCAAAGAGCGCGCGGTCGAGGCGATCGAGAGCTACTCACTGAGCGAGCATTAAAGCAATTCGAAAAAATTGTGGACTTCTGTGAAAGGGTTAGCTGTCGCCATCGACTATTTGCCGATTTCTTTGGTGATCCGCCGCCGCAATGCAATGGTCAATGTGATGTTTGCAAGCGCCCGAAGCGGGTTGAAAAGGCTTTGGAAATGTTCCATCGGTTGTGCATGGATAATCAGTTTAAGTCTCAGATTTCCCTACAGGATTGCGCAGATTTGTATGAAGGTCGTTATTTATAGACCAACCCCCATAAGCGCATCATTAACTTTTTTCATTAAATCAGGTGGAAGAGCTGGAACCAAGCGAGCGGCGCAGGAGTATGTCGACGGAGAATCCAATTCTGATGGTGAAAGCCACTCCTCCATGGCTAAACGTGCCAAAAAGGATGCCGAGGATTTTATACGAAAGCAATTCAAGTTACGAAAGCAAATCTCAGCCGCGCGGCAAATGGAACAGGAGTCGCCCGCCCAGATTGCCCGAGTAAAACACGCCCAGTCTACCGATACAAAGATTCACGGATTACAGCATAGCCATCGAGAAAAATATCTGACTGCCATTATAAACAACCTTAAAGCGAATGTGGAAAAATGCAAGGCTGATGAGGACCAGCAGTCTAGGAGTTCCCTCAACTACAATGATTTCGAAGCCATGGCTGTGGACCTGGAATACGAAGTGTTTCGCCAGCAAAAAGTGGCCAATATGTATCGCCATGCATTGGCTAAACAGGTGACCTAGCATATACCATATAATTTTCTGATCCGATTCTGTTAACCAATTTATCGCAGATTTCTGCCATAAAACAATTGACAACGAAGACAAAGCTAATGCCTTTGATTGCTGATTATGTGCCCAAGGCCGAGACCAGCGCTAAGGGTGTCTGGACAGGTGGAAGTGTCGCTTACTTTGAACGTAAGCTGAAGAAGCTGGAAGAACATAAACCACAGGCCCTTAAAGATCCGCCAAAAGCTTTGCGGGACAAGAAGGGCTTTAAACAGGATCAAAGCAAACAAATGACAATCGCTAGCTTTTTTAGGAAGGATGTAAAAAAGGAGAAAATCAAGAATGAGGAGAAAGTGGAAGAACGGCCATTAGCGAAGGTGAAAGATGAGCCGGAATACAAAGTAACTGATTCAGATTTGGAAGAAAAAGCCGTGAGTAAAGAAAATAGTTTGCATAAACTAGAGAATGAAGGAGTTGACGAGCCAACTCCCACCAAAATCGACAATACAGAACTATGCGCGATAGATAAATTCGAGCTCGATTCCGCTGTAGGACAAAGAAAGTACAAGCTTTTATCTAATTCAGATGGCAGCTTTGATACCCATCGTAGAAAACGCATATCTCATCTAGAGCTCGTAGAAAAACAAGAAGAGATAAAGGATTCAACAAAATCAACTCAACGTATCGTTTTTGAAACCAAAGCGGAGAATAAAACAGAGGCAGTTTGCAATGGTTTCATAACTGCTCGTCAAATGCTAGCCTCTAAGAACGATAAAGGTGATGTATCTGAAACAGAGGTGGGCAAAAGTCCTGGAAATAGTTTCATCACAGCTCGACAAATGCTAGAAAATCAAATGGAAGCAAAAGTAGACGAAAAGGAACAGAAAACGAAGAACTTCAATAAGGAGAAAAAAAAGGTGGCCTTAACTCAGGATAAAATCAATATAAGTAAGTCAGTGGTGCAATGGCTTAATCCGTACTATAAGCGTAAAATAGCCACAAAGGAGCTATTCAAAGCTTTGGCCAAACTTCTGACAGAGCGCATCTGCGAAGGCACTTTGGGTAAGTCTTTGTAATCCACTACCCATTCAAGGCAAATTGATTAACAATTCGTTTGCTTTCAGGAAACGGAGATGAAGGCAAAAGTTATATACGGGAAACCTTTCGTGGTCTACAAATGATTTCGAATGATCATGATATTGATAAATACTTTGCCAATCCTCCCATTAAGTAGGAAACCTAACACAAAAGAGACTTGATAGAATTCCAAATGCTAGACACTTAAAGTACTTTTTGTTTTGTCGTTATCGTTATATTACATTAATATCCAGTTAACAATCTATTTACTTAAGCCATCTGAACTCTACTTAATGAAGCTTTTTAAGATTCTTACATCGGAATCACATTTCTGAGTTTGTTCTATAAAAAGGCTTTAAAATTAAAAAAAAAAACGCATTAAAATGCTATTTTTTACATACATACTACATATGCATATGCATGTATGTATGTATGTATTTACATATTTTAAGTCTCGCGGTAAACCCATTTTTAACTGCAGAATGGTCTGTTTCCCATTTGCTTCACACGTTTTAGACAGAGATGCATGATACGCTATCTCATTTATGTTCATAGAATATGAAAAAGTTATTTTATATTCTGGACTTTCATCGTTTTTCTTTTTTTAAATAGTTAGGGGTGGCTGATTCCGAATATAAACTTGGTTTTCTGAATTTACTCTTGTTTCTATGATATTAAAAACAAGCAGAATTTTGGAAAATACAAATTCAATAAAAAAAAAATTTCCGAAAAAAACGAGCTCTTACCGAAAAATTGCTGGTAACCTTTATTATTAATCAAAACGTAATTTCAGTGGTGGCCACAGCGGCGATTGCATGTTTACATAAAATCTTTGTGTTTACATCAGCTTAAGTTCCAACACTAAGAAACTGGATACTCTTAATCCCGTGTGCATATTTGGTTGGTATATTTTAAAAATTTAACAAATATACATATAACAAAAACGAATAACACAACATCCAATGGTATTCCGTGCGTCGTGGTTGGGTCACTTCGGTTATTATTCATTTACGGTTTAAGTTTTTTATGGGCGCAAAATTTACATTGAAATCTCCAGATAGAATTAGTGGCAATACTGTTCACAATTAAATTATGAGTATTTAAAAAATGACCTTTATGTTTTGAGAAATATACAGTGCCAGTGAAAAAAATATCACCAAAACAAGCGTGTCATTCTATTATATAGTAAAACTTGACTAAAAGGGTTTAGGGTGGCAATTTTTTGTGTTTTTAGTTTCTGACAGAATCTTCGATTTAAAAACACAAAAAATGAAGTAAGTAAATCGTCACGCCGACTACCTAAGTTTACCATATACCAGTAAAACAAATATTTCAAATTTATATATATGTATGTACGTATACTCAAGCATACGAGCACCCTAGCGCCGCCACCAGCCAACGGCCAACTCCGGCCTTAAGGTACTTAAATGTGGTATTTTGCTAGATATTAGTTTCAAATTTAAGTGTGCCAAATGATTAAGTGCAAGGTAGAAAATTACGGGAGATTATCGATTTTTTGAAATTATGGGGGCGGAAAGGGGCGTGGTAAAATCTTTACACATACAAACTGTGCGCATTTATTAAGCAAATATAAATACCAAATTCGGTATATCTAGTTAGTATGGTGTTTGAGAAAATCGGCTTTATTTAATTTGCGGTGGGGGCGTGGCAAAAATTTGAAACAAACTCGATAACTGTACATACTACACGAGACTACATACGGACGGACATGGCTAGATCATCTCGGCTGATCAAGAATATATATACTTTATGGGGTCGGAAAAGCTTCCTTCTGCCTGTTACATACATTTTGGCGACTTTAATATACCATTTCACCCTATGGTATAAACAGATTTATACCACACTTGCAATTCAACATCTAATGAAGCACTTTGGATGGTTGTAAAAGGAAGCTAAGAGAGGATTCCCATTACTAGATGCCAGGATTAATGGATTCCATGCCAATGCGTTGTGCGGCTGTAATTGCCAATTAATGATACCAAGCGAAATACTAAAACAGTACATACCATAGTTTTGAAATCAAACTACACACTTTTGTTTTACATTTTTAAGATAATTTTTGTTTTCGCCATCGTGATTGCAATAATGCTATTTTTGTTACCGCCTTATTTTGGCAATTCTGGCATGTGCTTATATGTATTTTGTAGGATAGAATAAATTTAAACTGCTCTACAAGGCCTTTCTGGCCGTCCATACAGGGTATGGACTTATGGCATTCAGCCCTGGGGTACAGAAAGATTTCAAAACAAGCTCTTACGCAGAACTGTTGCAGCTCCTCCTTATGGGCGTAGCTCAACCTTAACATCCTGTCAGTTAGGTGCGAGATACCACCATGACGTTTGTTAGATCGGCTAAAACATAGTGCCCAAATGGCCATCTTTTTCTATCATTTATTAATTCAAAAGTCGGTTTTCCTATTGTTAACGATGTGCTAAACGATAATCGAAAAAATATTCTTGTACATACATATGCACATATTTAAAAGACGCTACACCCAGGCAGCCAGTCTCTTGTTGCCGCCAAAGGGAATATGATTTTTTTGAATTAAAATAAAGCACGTCAGTCATCTCGCCGACTTTGATATACCATGCACCAAGTAAAACAAATATTTTAATACACATTTGTATTTATGTTTCGGAGACTATACTCGACCAAATTCGAACGATCGCAATTAAACTTGATACATTAATTTCATATTTATATCTTCTGTATTAAAAGCGGGTTGGAAAAAGCCATACACTTGTTTTTATACCCTTGCAAAAAGGGTATATTAATTTTGGTCAAAAGTGTGCAACGCATAGAAGGAAGCATCTCCAACCATATAAAGTATATATATTCTTGATCAGCACGACGAGACGAGTTCAAATAGCCATGTCCGTCCGTCCGTCTGGATCAACGCAAACTCCTCCTAGACCGTTGGAGCTACAGAGCTGAAATTTTGCATGTAGGCTTGTATATACTGCAGGGGTCGTATATCTTGGATTCATCCGGATCGGATCACTATATCATATAGCTCCCATACAAACGACAAAGTCACTAACAGTGACTTTTCTTAAAACCTTGGTTATTTTCTGAGCTATTGTCATGAAATTCAATATTAATGAGTTAATTACACATATAAACGACTGTGCCAAATTTGATCAAGATCGGGTAGCTATATCATATAGCTCCCATAGGAACGATCGGTGGAAAACAGTGACTTTGATATATCTTCGTTATTTCCTATGCTAAGATTGTAGGCCGTTCTTTCGGACACATTAGCCCTTTTAGCTTAAACGTTTTTCCACTTTGATGGCTATAGGTAAGGAAAAAGTTACCAAAAAAGTTGCAAGGGTATACAAACTTTGACGTGGTCGAAGTAAGCCCCGGCCCTCTGGTTTTGTAAAAAATGTCTACAACATTGATTTTTATTATTTATTCATTTATCTTTATAAACATTTTATTTGTGTAAAACTTATGTTAAGAGGATTAGAAAAAAAAAACACATGACTTTAAAATATAGATCGCTAAAAAAAAAATTGTAATAAAACAAAACAAGGCTATAAGCTTCAAATCTTGCTTGATTTCTTTTTTATGTTCGATTTCTTTAGATTCTTTTGTACTTTTTATGATGAAAATTGTGATGTAATTTTTGATTTTTATGATACAGAATTCGTTCGTGTGGTACTTTTTGCACGGAGGAAAGCGGCACGGGAATTAAGGTTATGGACTACACTGGAACACTGTAAATATTACATTCCAAACGCGCTAGGCAATAACGGTAAAGATATCTCCCTGTCAATCCTGATCGCCATGGATGCCAAAGCGAATGGTTAGCAGAACGTCCAGAAGGTAGACTAAGGCAGTGACCAGAGAAATAGAAGCGGAAGCCATTACCAAGTCCAGACGATGCATATTTGGATGCCAATAGTTACGATCCTTTGTGGTGGCCCAATCGCGGAAGAGCAGAGCGGTTACAGCGATATAAAGAACGAATCCCACGAGGGCCCACAAAACGGATGTGCGCCATGGAGGTCTTAGGTGGGAGATAAGAGAAATAAGTTAAGGCATTCTTTTATTTCCGTATGCTACTCACAAATCCCCAAAGAGTGCCATGATCAGATAAATGGCCGTATAGATGGTCAAAGCTCCAAAGGTTACATAGGACAATGCCATTACGCGAGGTGTGATGAATACCCTCAAATGGGAATTAGTGGCCGGCTCATCAATCAGGCCCAGGCAGCATATAAGCAAACACTGTAATTAAAATGTTCGTTTTTCATGCTTTGGAAAACCAAGTTGCATTTTTTACTCACCAGCTCTACCACTTTGACACATATTAAGGTGTATGTTGCCTTTTTATTGCCACTGGTTGTGGCAAAGGAATTATCATCTGGCGGCGACATTTCTACACGGGATATTTCTGAGTTGGTTTTAGGGAAATGGACAAATTTGTTAGCGATGGAAACACAATTTCGGCAAATTTGCCTCTTGCTCTACCGGTCTAAGATCAGATATCAGACCAATATGTAAATGTTAAGTATGTTTGTATGTACCTATGGATCGCAAGTAGCTCATTTCGTTGTTCTCGATTTAAACCTACAATATTCCGAAGCAGACTTCAGTTAATTGGCATTGTTCATGTTTGGGCTTTGTCTAGGTTAACTTGTGATTGCTTTGTTAACTCAGTGCTTAGTGGAGCGCACAAAAGGCAATATTTTTTTTTATTCTACGTGTTTTTTGTGAATTTATGTCAATTGGTATCGGTCTCCCACTCATAACACTTAAAATAGATTTCCCAATGGAGTTGAATTTTCCAGGGTATATTAACATCGATGATTCCTAATGCTCAGTGATGTCATAAGTCACCAAACCTTGGTGTTTGGGTGCGGTTCAATTTTTAGCTAGAAATATAGCAACTGCATACCAATCCCTGTGACGCATTAATTTAACATTCGATTTAAATAACCATATAAGTATATAGTATACATATCCATAGTAATATGTGGAAATTAACCAAATCAGAAAATTTCTACCAATTTCCCTAAGACATTCGTTTACCCATTATAGTTCGAGCTGCAAACTATGTATACAATACGCCACCTTTCCTAATAACACCGTCTTTGTTCTACAACTGCCTTTGTCAATCCATTCATTTTAGTATATGAACGAACTTACATATGTGCTGGAGCACATCGTAGCAAACAATTAACTCCATTTGGGTCGCTCGTTTCCCCCACATTGATTGAAGCTAATTGCATTAAATGTGTATATATAAAAAAAGCAACAAATAACCCAAAAAGGGCATTTACAATACAATAATCAAGCGTTGTTGTCAGACACCGAGGGATGAGTCGTTAACCCGCCTAACCACGACCTGAATTCTAAGCATAACTTCATAAGCAACAATTCAAATTCATCGCGGAAAAGAGGACAGATGGTAAGTGAGACCACTCTCAAGTCGACCTTTAAAATACCTTTACAAAAATTTCAATAGGTACAATAGGTGTCAAAGCCCATTGAAGGACGATAAAGCATAATCTGCTGTGGAAAGATTTGATACATTGTTCTGGTCTATTTGTTTACAAAACAAGACTAGAGAGCATATCTTTGGAAATATTGGAATGCCTCAGCTTATTGAGTGCGAAATTGAAATTGATAAAAGATCAAAACCAATTTTTAAGAAATGGCATGGCGGAATCTACATCAATTTTTACCACGCACCAAGTGAAACAACGATTTTAAATTCAAATTCCTTTAGGAGATATGATGTTTTTTGTGAGGCAATGTTCCGGTCATGTGAGACAACTTTGAAGCTTTGAACGCGTTTTCATTTATGGCCATTTTCTTTTCATTGTTTTGCCATTGAAGGCCTTTATAATAAATAAACCATTAAATCACAACAGTTGGTGTGACATTCCTTTCATATTTTCTTATTATACCATACACCCATAGGGTGAAATGGTATATTAAAGTCGCCAAAATGTATGTAACAGGCAGAAGACAGCTTCTCCGACCCTATAAAGTATATATATTCTTGATCAGGATCAACAACCGAGTCGATCTAGCCATGTCCGTCTGTCCGTATGAACACCTAGATCTCGGAGACTGTAAGAGCTAGAGCCACCAAATTTGGTATGTAGACTCGTGTAGTATGTAGAGTGATCAAGTTTATTTCAAATTTTTGCCACGCCCCTTTCCGCCTCCGCAATTTAAAAAAAGCGTTTATCTCAAAAACTGTTCTAGCTAGAGAAACCATATTTGGTATGTATATTCGCTTAGTAAATGCACACATTTTGTATGTATAAAGATTTTTCCACGCCCTTTTCCGCCCCCGTAATTTGAAAAACTTGATTATCTCCCGTATTTTTTTACTAATGCAATCAAATTTGGCACACTTAAATTTGATACTAATATCTAGCAAAATACCAAATCAAAATATCAAAATCGGACAAAAAACAGTCGAGTTATGCATATAAACGTTTTTCCATAAGGCCGGAGTTGGCCGTTGGCTGGTGGGGGCGCTAGGGTGCTCGTATGATTGAGTGAGCGAGATACTAAGATATGCTTGTAAAAAGCATGTGAAAATACATTTGTTTAATAAAGTTGAAATATTTGCTTTACTGGTGTATGGTATACCTAAGTCGGCGAGACGACTTACTTACTTAATTTTCAGTAAATTTCTTAAGGTGAGTCATAACTCGGCCTAAAAAAAGTTATCCAGATTAAATCTGTTCCAAAATTTTTTGAGTAAATCAAATAAACATACTTTCTTTGGAAAAAAGTTGTGTTTGGTTAAAATTTAAATGTTAAACTTCTTAATTTTTCATTTCCCGGAACTGAGGAAAAAATGTTGAGGTTTTTCAAAACCCGGGTCACAACTCTCTCCTACATGTATGTACATACATATGTATGTATGTATGACAATACACCTACATGAAGAAGAAGAAGGGAAGAACATTCGTTTGACATGTTTATTCGCAGAAATGCTTTTTTTCTGACGTGATCTTATAAATCGATGACACTGGCAAAAAAGTGTCCCGTTCCATTGGATTATGAGAGTGCAAACAAGTGGGAACGGCAGTAGAGAGGCGCCCTTACTTAAAAAATTGAAAATTCTTGATGAAATAATGATCAAATTAGTGTGACTCAAAATACTTAGCAAGCCAATATTGCTTAAACAAATGCCTGAACGGAGTAACAAATTTGTTTTTAATTACAATTTTCAATTTTAATTCAATTTGAAATGTCAACAATAGGGTTGTCAATCCAACGACTATGGAAATATTGCTGACTTGGCAATCGGTACCAGTGAGTCCAAAAATATCAAAGAAGCTATCTTTGGCCTTGCCGAAGTTTATATGTACATATACCCTTGTAGATTTTGGCTATAATATTTTCACATGTTCCAAACTCTTTTTCTGTAACTCAATTCATCAATGCACAGACAAAATATACCAATTTTATTATTTCCTTTTCTTCTTTTCCCCCTTCCCATTGTACATGCATGCTGCGATTGGCATGCATACACTTATTGTTTATGTATCGTTGCGTCTATGTGTGTATGCGTGTGCTCTGTTGATTCGAGCAATGACATAGTATGCTGCACTATGTCAGCAGCGTTTGAGCAACTTGTGTTCCATTTATCAGATCTGATTGAAATTTTGGGATCTGATGTTTTATATGCAAAACTATTATATTAGTAAATTTTATAAGGATACTCCAACTTATTCACCTATTTTTCCTATATAACTACATATATGATTTAGTGGTCCTGGTCGTGGTCATGACAATTTTCATACTTTATCTTACCCGGTTATAAATAGCTCAAATATCAAGTTTCATCCCAATGGCTCTTGATGATTTGCACAGACGGACATGGCTATGTCGACTCAGCTTCTCATGCTGGTCAAGAATATGTTATATACTTTATGAGGTCGGAAACGCCTCCTTCGGTGTGTTACAAACATCTGACCAATTTTATAATATCCTCTACAAGGGTATACAAATGCAATATCGGGTATTTCCATTAACCTACAATTCATTTGGTATATTTTGAAAACAAACTGCCTCAAAATCTTTAGAGATTTCTGTTTCACTTCTGTGTATACACGTTTCCTAGCACGTTTCTTATAATATCTATTGCCGACTTATTTCTATTTTCTAACAGACCTAAACTGAAATTGCTGTTGGCTAATTTTCACTTTTACGGTTGCAACTGCACAGGTCGCCATATGCAACAGTATCACCGTTTGCGAGTTGCCACTAACGAAACTCTCGCGTTTGGTTGAACACCCCTAACACCATTGAAAACAGGTTCAATTGGCGCCGCTTGCAAGACGATATTTCTCCCTCTCCCCTTTTCTATTCAAAAGAGATTGACAAAAGAGCCAAAACACATGCAACAGCCACGAAAAAAAATGTAAACAAAACGGCCGAAGCTAGTCAAACTAGTTTGGAGGGAAATAGTCTCTCATCTCTCTCTCTCTCTTATTCCACATCTCTTTCTCTTGCCTCTTATTCTCTCTATTTCATTCGCTCTCCGTCAGCCACACCTCTTTTCCACTCGCGTGCATACAATGTAAAAAATGTGACTAACTTTTTAGAGTGCAGTGTGAATTAACCTCGTTTCGCGTTCAGGATCTCAATTACCATTTGGAGGGCAGCCCTATAAGTGGTCTGGTGAAGTCTGGGTCAATGACTTGTGAAATATTTTGTTTGTCCATTTTTGTTTTGATTCTTTACATTCGTTCTTGGCCACTTTGAGTGATAAACTCTTGACTACTTAGTTTGCTTAATTAGAATTCTCTTGCCATGTTTTTGGCATAAAGAATCAGGGATAGACCACCATCTCGATTTTTATTGCAATTCTTAAGCAACTTGTTTTATTATTCGCACTCCCGCGTACACACGACATCCCCCTATTCTACTATACATATAAGCCATTGATATGTACAAATGGCAAACTGGTTATTAGACAACAATCGGTGAATCGTTGTGGGATGGGGAGGGGGTGGTGTAATAACCAAACAGTGGGAAGGTACCTATGTGTATATGTATGTTCATACATATGTGTTAAGGTACCTACTGTACTTTGGCATTCCTCGACGCCTACTTTAAATGCAATTTCGGTCAAAGTTTTCGCAATTTCTTTGCTTAGCGTTGTTGACCTTATTTGCACCCATACCTAAATCAGTGGTTCTCATTCCAATTCTATCTCCCATATACCAAGGTACAAGTGAATTTCCCACATGTGCTAGGCATTTAGTTTTAGCCTGGTGGGCATGTAATTGATTGTACACTTCGAGAGATTGGGATCTTTGAATTCTATTTTTTGCATTCTAAAACATACCTTGAACTATGTATTAATGATTATAGCTATGGATTTGAATAGAGAATTATATTTATATTGATAATTCCAATGATTACAAAGATTTAAAAAAAACTTTCAAATTTTGTACATGTAATATAAAATCTAAGGAAAATTTAAAAATAATGATCAATTTGATGAGTTGAATGTAGTTTTTTACTTAAACCTTCAAACGGATTGATTGCACTTTCTCTGAGTGTAGTTCGGGGTTGGGTAAGGTGGAGGGGCGGTTGTTGGGTCTGTTGCCTAGGCAGCCCATTCGCAAGGGTTGACAAATTCAATGCCAAAGCACTTGGGCAAGGTTGTTTAGGGTACTTTATTCGCTTAGTTCCTTGATTGAAAGTCTAGAGATGTGGATTTAGCGAAGATTAACTGCAAGACTTTTCCAAAGAAGTTAAAAGTAGATAATTATGTACATCTGGATGCAGTTCTATAGATCCATCTATATCTATCAAAAAGTGCTCCTCTAAGTTTTATATTTATATATTTTAGTCAAATTTGTTTTCGAAACTATTAGGTATCTTCTATCTATATATGTATATGTACATATATTCACATCTCATGACAAATTTCTAATTAATAAGTCACCGAAAGGGAATAGGAATTAAACAAATAAATAGATTACTGAAATTTGTTAGCTAGTGTTTTTGTAAATTTGTGCACAATTAGCATGTTTATCAATAACAACGTTAAAATACTATGCTCTTTTTGTTGTTGTTTACTGTACTGAATCTCATCCATTTGAGTAATTAGGTTTGGGTGGGGCTCAAACACGAGATGAAGACGCAGACTTGGCTTCAGACTCTTTTTTGGATGATGGGTCAGAGTGGTAAAGAACAACGTAATGATCTACAATGAACTAGAAAATGCATTTGACAACAAACATACATACATATCCATATTAGTTACTACAATTTAAATTTTATTATTGTATTATTTGATAGTAGTTGTTGAGCAAACGACAAACAGAGAAAGACAAAACTGGTTTTTTAGTTATATTATAATAATGTGTCTGGTCTATAGCATACATTTTCGATTTTCCAAATGAAATGGTTTAGAGGTGCAATATAAAGGTGCTGATTTAGTATACTTGACACACAAAAACACACTCAAACACAGGAAAAGGCACGCAGCTTAAATTTAAAATGCGACAGTAGCTTCAGTTTCCAATATCCGTCTTGAGCCGAACAATTATTTTCGAAACGCACTGAATCCGACGGCACGACAACGTCAACTGTTGTAACTGCCACAAACTCAATTTGTTTAAAGTCTCAGTCCCAGTTTCATTCTCAGCCCGCCAAACGGGGCCAACTTAAAAGAGAGCGATTATAGTTTCTCTCTCTCTCTCGTGGCTTCTCTCACACGCCCAGAGAACGTGCTGAAAAGCAGTCAGTAAAAAGCGGGCAAAGGCGAATCAGTTTTGGATATTTCAAAAGCTAAATTAATTAATGTTGAATAAATATTGTATATAATGTAAATGGAAATATGTATCCAAATATGTACGAATCAGCACCTGGCCAATCTACATATGTATGTATCACAAGCCAATTTCAGTTTTGCTGTCTTCTAGTACAAAATTGACGGTTAACTATAGGCGGGACTAATATATGGACACGCTACTGTAGTTCGCTGCAGATTTTTTTATTCGAGGGCGTAAATATCGTCAGCAGGATCATGCAATTACAGTGGACCCTTGGTTAACTAAAATTTCGCATGACAATCACATTTTTTTTTTGGAAAAAATGTTTAGGTTAACGACCAATGAAAGAGGTGAAAACGGAAAAAAACCCGAGTACACATTTTAGTGTGTTCAGTGTGTCCGTTTTAGTATTATTTTGCATGCAGTTTCCACATCTTTTCCAATTAAAATTCAAAAATTTTACAAATGGTGTACGTTTTCATTTTACTTTCTTTTAATAAAAAATATCAAAGAGGCTAACTTGGCTATGGCGAAGTTTAAATAGCGTTGCAGTCCTTGGCAATAATATTTTTACATGTTCAAAATTCTTGTTCTGTAACTTAATTCATCAAACGATAACATATGTATACATATACATACATATACATATACATATACATATACATATACATATACATATACATATACATATACATATACATATACATATACATATACATATACATATACATATACATATACATATACATATACATATACATATACATATACATATACATATACATATACATATACATATACATATACATATACATATACATATACATATACATATACATATACATATACATATACATATACATATACATATACATATACATATACATATACATATACATATACATATACATGCGACGTGTTATTAATGATGCTCCACACCTGAAGAGACTAAAAATGAAGAAGGAGCCATCCATTAACACGGTTCGGAAGTTGCAACGCCATAAGTTCGCTTGCGCACATGTGACTTAGGGTGTGGTGGGTTTCCCCCGGGCCCGCAGTTTTCAGAAGGGCCCGCGATACATCACAGTCGAAAATAGCAGATTTATTTAAAGGGAAGTAGGGGGCCCGAACATGGTAATCCCCGGGCCCTGATTTTCTCTCTGCGGCCCTGTGCAAATAATTTGTCACTCGTGTTATAATGGTATATTAAAAGAGGCCTTTCCACACATCCAAACTCTTTTTGCCAATCTAAAATGGATTTATCAACATGATAATGCCCCTATACATACGGCCCGGATTGTTAAATCGTATCTAGCGAGCCAAAACGTAGAGCTATTAAACTGACCACCCTATTAACCGGACTTGAATATTATTGAGAATGTGTGGGGATGGCTAACACGTCAAATATGTATATGGATCAGCTCAGCAATATTCTAATTGCAGCTATCAAATTAGCATGGGGCTCGATTTTCTTGAATTTTTTGGAAAAATTCCAAACGGAAAGTGTGAGGTTTTGGAGATGAAAGGTGGCTCAAGGTGGCTTGTTTAAAAAGATGTTAATAATTTATATTTTAAGTAATGTTTTTATTTGAAGAGAATTGATATATTCTTAAACAATTTTAAGTTAAAGTGTCCTATTCAAGTGGTGCACATTTAAGACTCCACATTTTGTTACTTTTTGGTTAACACTGTTTTTTGTATAGTTACAACTTTTGGAAAACTTTGAAATTTTTGTCAAATTACTATAATAAATTAAACTTTTTAAGAAAACAAAAATTATATTCATAGTTGGCTTGGCTTAGAAGAAATTAAGTATAGAAAATCGACTTTTGAGTTGTCCTATTCAAGTGGCGCACAGTGTATCATATTTAGCAAAACAGCCGAACTATGTATTTTCCTCTCATTTTTTCCCATGGAAAATACCGCTGCTTAGATAAAAACGGACCAACAGGTATAAGTACCTTTTTGCGAGGCAAAAAATCCATATATTTTATATCAGATTTTAATGAACAATATCTCATTCTATGGGAAATTTTGATTTACTATCGTCCTTAGTTCAAGTGTAGTTATACTTAAGAATCAATTAGTGGCGAACAATAATGCAAGCAGAGAAACCAAAAAAAACAATACAAACGAAATTGAGTTTTTCAATTGGCTCCGAATTGGAACCTGGGGCCTAATTAAAAATTTATTTATAAATTTAAATTTATATTTACAGTTCAGTATATTTGTTTTAATAGAACTAAAACCTTTTCTTAGGGTCCGAAGGTCAACTTTAAGATATTTAAAAATGTGTCTTATTTTCCAGGTTTAAATTTTGGGGGGTTTTTTTTTTATCAAAATTTATTTAAACATTCACAGTTTTCATTGTTATAATAAAACAGAATGCGTGTGGTTGGTTGTGCAGTTTATTCGCGACTAACTTCTATTTGTCTCTCATCGAGTCATTGTTCTCTTTAACGCATCTCGTGAGAGAGTATACAAAGTTACATATATATATTCATATGTGTGTGATCATGCATGCATTGAGTTGAGAGAGAGTTATTTCAACAGTTTTAGATACGCCCACAAAATTTTTGGTACATCATTTCAATAGAACAACTAATTAAGACATCAAAACTTTTAAATAACGTTATATAAAATCGTATGAAATCAGAATTTTATGTCCAAAAAATTATGTCTCATATTTTTGCCGCCACCATATTGGTGAATTACACAGGCCGACATGATTTTTGGTGACGTTAACCTGAGAGGTGTTCTTAACTAATTTGGGTACGCTGATTCTGATTGCATACTCAGTTTTTGTTCATTACGTCCAGATTTTGTAAAATTAGGGGATCTAGGGTTGGAAAATAGGCACCTAAGAGTATACTATATAAAGTTACAAATTGTTTTTCTACATTTTTAACGAATTGTAGAATTTCTCGTTTAAGAAAAAAAGCTGTTGTTTGCGAACATTACTTATAAACAATTTTTTAGATGCATAAAATTACAATAATTCTTTAAATTTAACAAGTTACAAATTCTTTAAATCCCTATAGCATACTTTTTGGTTCGAATTTTACTCATTTTGGAACCATATCCAAAGTGTATGATAATATGCATAATAACAAAGATACGCCTCTTTGATTTTGTGTAAATTGCGTTTTAATCATACCTAATATATTAATAGGTTAAAAAAATAACGTTTTGAGTATAATAACTTGTTTATATTATACTAGAAAATATTGAAAATGAGGCCATTTTCTATAATTCCAACGCATTTTTTTCGAAATCCTGACGTGATAGGCAAAAACTAAGTATAGGGCCGTGATCAGCACCCCCAAATTACTATAAAAGACCTATTGAACTTAGAACACTTTTTCATGACCTCAAAAATGTCGGCCTGTGTTATCCAAGTTCTTTAAAAGTTTTAATTCATTTTATGTTAGTTTCTTTTATTAGTTTAAATTGAAACATATTCAGGTGTGTCACAAAAATTGATAACAACTTAAAACCAACCTAAGAGCAAATGTTTGTCAGTTTGAAAATCTCTTAGATTTTCCTCCAACATTTGGATAATATTGCAGTTGTTGCGATGGTGATATAAAATAAAACATTGCCGAAATAAACTTTCATTATTTTTGCATAGATCTGCATTTAAGCGATCGCTAAAAGTTATTGTTTTCATATTTAATTTAATTCGCACACCCCATTGAAAAAATTAAACAGAGGGGGCCTAAAACAACTTTAACTGAACCTGCCAACCTGCTAGAAATTAAAAAAAATCACAGTTTTTGACTTTAAAAAAACGGGTAAATATTTACTTAAGTTAATTAAAATTAAGTATCAAACGAAAGCGAAGCACGACCTCAGGTGCGCCTTGGCGATTTATTTTGCAGTTTTTGTGTACTTAACAAAAGAAAAATCATATTTTTAGCGGTATTGTAGCTAAAAGTAGCTATTTCCGGCTAAAAGAAGCTGTCAAATTTTGGGATATTGTTGCCAGATGCCAAATTTCGGATACTCAACTACGCGGGCTTTTTGATACTTTTGTTCGTACTATTCTCAACAAACGAAAATATATTTGAGTTTACATTATTTCTTGATTTTAGAGAACATATTTGACCAGAATACAATATTCGGCTGCCAAAATTTTAAAATTTTTGTTTTTAATTAATTTTTTTTTTTGAGCTCTTCGAAAAAAGTTCATTTTTATTGCTTTTCATTGGATTTATTTATTTTTAATTAAGTTTCAAAAATCACATATACAACACTACTTGACTCATCAACAATCCAAATATCAACTAACGTTTATCGTGATAGCTGATATTTCTAGCAGTAACAGTGTAAAAGGGTGACCAAAAATGAAATCGCCGTGATTTCTGTTACACTGACATTTCATTTGGTAGATTTTAAAAACAATCTGCCACAAAATCTCTAGACATTTCTGTGACACACCTGATGGGGCGTTTACAAAATTGAATTTTCGTGATACCAAAATTAGCATGGAAAATGTTTATTTCTCCTTTTTTTTTCCCAAATTAATAAAGTACTGAGAAACTTAACTAATTTTGGATCGAATTGGGTAATTCAATCGTTTATAATTTATGTTGTCATATTAAATTTTATTTGATTAAAATTCTCTTTGCAATGGGCGGCATACAATTAAATTATAAAGGCCATAATTTTTGAGGCTCAATAGTGCCTTAAAAACTTTATTATGTTAACATGTTAATATATTAGGTATCTTAACGAAATAATTTAAGCGCAATTTACATAATATCAAAGTTCTAAAATGTGTAAAATCTGCACCAAAAAGTATGCAATAGAGGGTCGATTTTTTTATACCGTACACCCATAGGGTGAAATGGTATATTAAAGTCGCCAAAATGTATGTAACAGGCAGAAGGAAGCTTCTCCGACCCCATAAAGTATATATATTCTTGATCAGGATCAACAACCGAGTCGATCTAGCCATGTTCGTCTGTCCGTCCGTCTGTATGAACACGCAGATCTCGGAGACTATAAGAGCTAGAGCCACCAACTTTGGTATGTAGACTCGTGTGTAAATGTATAGAGTTAATTGGAATTTTGGCCACGCCCCCTTACGCCCCCAGAATTTACATAAAACTGTTTTTTCTTAAAAAGTATAGCAGAAAGAGACATCAAATTTGGTTTATATACTCGTTTAGTTAGCGCGCAGAAAATAATTGTTCCAACTTTTTGCCACTCCCCCTTCCGCCCCCGGAATTTACAAAAAACAAATTTTCTTAAAAACTATGACAGCTACGGACATTAAATTTGGTATGTAAGCTAGCTTAAAATACGCGCAGATATTGAATATTTAAAACTGTTGCCACGCCCATTTCCGCGCCCGAAAATTAAACAAAACTGATTTTCTCGAAAACTAACATAGCTAAAATCACAAAATTTCTTATGTGTACTGGCTTAGGATGCGCGCAGAATATATGTATATATTTTAATATGTTGCTATGCCCACTTCCGCCTCCATAATTTAGAAAAAATCGATTGGCTCGTGCAATTTTTTGACCATCGCGATCATATTTGGCAGACTAATAAATCTCATATATTTCTATCAAACTACTAAATTTGATTTAAATCGGACTAGAAACATGCAAAATATACGTATGAACGTATTTTGCTACGCGATCCATAAGGGCAGAATTGGCCGTTGGCTAGTGGTGGCGCTGGAGTGCTCGTGTGTTTGTAGAGCAGCGATGCCAAGTCAAAATTTGAGAAATACGTAGCCAGGCTCTAAAATCTACGTATTTTTACGTAGCACAATTTTGCTGAAATACGTAGATCTACGTACTATTTTTTAAAGCTTAAAAACAATAAAAAAAAATGAAGTAAGTCGTCTCGCCGACTTAGGTATACCATACACCAGTAAAGCAAATATTTCAACTTTATTAAACGAATGCACTTTCACATGCTTTTTACAAGCATATCTTAGTAACTCGCTCACTCAATCATACGAGCACCCTAGCGCCCCCACCAGCCAACAGACGACTCCGGCCTTATGGAAAAACGTTTATATGCATAACTCGACTGTTTTTTGTCCGATTTTGATCAATATTATTATTGATATTGGTATTTTGCTAGATATTAGTATTAAATTTAAGTGTGCCAAATTTGATTGCATAAGGTAAAAAAATACGGGAGATAATCAAAATTTTCCAATTACGGGGGCGGAAAAGGGCGTGGCAAAATTTTTATACATACAAAATGTGTGCATTTACTAAGCGAATATACATACCAAATATGGTGTCTCTAGCTGGAATAATTTTTGAGATAAACGCTTTTTTTAAATTGCGGGGTCGGAAAGGGGCGTGGCAAAAAATTGAAATAAACTCACTCTACATACTAAACGAGTCTACATACCAAATTTGGTGGCTCTAGCTCTTACAGTCTCCGAGATCTAGGTGTTCATACGGACAAACGGACAGACGAACGGACGGACGGACAGACGGACATGGCTAGATCGACTCAGTTGTTGATCCTGATCGAGAATATATATACTTTGTGGGGTCGGAGATGCTTCCTTCTGCCTATTACATACATTTTGGCGACTTTAATATACCATTTCACCCTATGGGTGTATGGTATAATTAATAAACCATTAAATTTTTAAATTAACTGTATTGTACTTCGTTGTTATTAATTTCAATTGTCGTTTTAGAAAGCAAATTACATTGTTTAAATTATACATATTGATTTATGTACATGTTTTACAAAAATTTATACATGTTTTGATTAAAATATTTTATGTGTTTGTCAGAAGGCTCTAAGATTTCCTATAATCCACTTTTGGTGTGAAGCAATCAATTTTTTTGTGAAAATGCTCTTTATTAATCCACTTTATTCAAGGAACATGTTAAATCATGCTAAAATGCTAGTGTTTTGGCTTGTATTTCCGTAATTTCTGACAAATTTAGACTATACTAAAGAATTTTAGTTAGAGTTAGTTAATTTTAGATAGTCTATTATTCATTTAAATTTTAAAACATCATAATAATAGCTATTATAATTAAAATGACTTATCGAACAAGTTAAAAAAGACTAAAAGTATGCAATTGGGTCAAAATTTACACTTTTCTACTAATAACAAAAATTAATGAAAATTGTAAAAAGAAATGAAGTAAGAAGACACGCCGACTTAGGTGAAGTGAACATAAATATTTTTAATTTCGAAAACCAAATGTATATACATACATACATATGTCATAGTAAATGCTATCTCGCTCACTCTACAAGCAAACGAGCACTCTAGCGCCGCACAGTGGGGACTTTTGGCATTTTACATTGCAAAAATCATAGCTTCTAAGCCTTATCGGCGAAAAAGTAAGAAAAAAAAATTGTTAAGATTTTTTTTAGGTTAATTTTGAAAATTTGCTATTGATGGCCGATTTTTTTCAAATTAATTTTCAATATTTACACCAATATCTAATAAACTCAACATTTCGGGACTTTATTTGCTATTTTCCAAATCCTTTCGTGATCGCACGTGTCTCACAATCAGTGATGCAATAAGTGAGTCCAAAGAGGCTGCCAGCATTTTAAAAAGGTCTTCATTTTGTCTAACACGAGAAGTTTTTAATGTATTAGTGTATCTGAACCTTTTGTAGTCCTTGTTTTTAAATTCCTGTGCTTCTTCGGATAGATGAGCCAAAATCCTATGTATCGTTGGGGAAAGTTTTTTTGCGGATGCAATTCAGTCAAAAGTTGAGCAGTTTTTTAAGTTTTTTAAAGCAAATTTTTTACCATTTACCATTTGCTTGCAATTTATAACATTCAAGATAACAGCCAACCTTTTAATGATCTCATGACTAACACCTGTTATTAAAGATCGCATTTCATCATTTTCAAAAAATCTCCTTGAAGTATTTCCATTCGTGTTTCCGTATCCGTGATTTGGGCAGTCAACTTTTAGTACGAGCTTCCGAGAGAATTCAACTTGTATATTCTCCTTCCTGCTCTGAATATCCTTACGAGGTGTATTATCCGTTTTTATTTGTCCTGGCCGAGGAAAAGTGTAAGCTAGCTTTAGAATAAAATTCATATACTTTATTCTGCAATGCAACTGAGAAATTCCATATTCGTCTCCTCATTCTTTTAGAGTTTTTTCGCAAATTGGACACATCAGGTGTTGAGAGGTGTTTTTTAATTTCGCTCAAGACTTTTTTATCGAAAGTGTAAATGTTTCTCAACTCTTGGTGTAAATAATTTGTATTAATTAAGTAAAAAACTAAATATTTACATCAAATTAGGCAAACGGAACTAAAAAGGACCAACCTACAACTAGGACCAATTTTTTATCAACTTAAATAACATTTACCTGCCTTGTCAGTTTTTCCAACGCAGGTAATTAGCAATCTAACATTGTAGAAAGGCATATGTATAAAAAGGTAGTATTTGCAAAACAGCATTACGCAATGTTATCATTTAAATACAATGAAGCTATAGGCAAATACGCATGCGCTCTTCTTCTTCCTTATACCTTGCAACGCATTTTTAGGCGAGGTTACCTTAGTTTAATGGCTTCTGCATCGGTGCCGCAGGGCTCCGCATAATGGGACCATATACATCTGATAGGTATTTCACCTACCTAGTGTATGTAGTCCGGTTGTGATAGTAGTTGATCTTTGTTAGTTGTATTCCACCAAAGTTAAAAAACGTCAATATTTGGTGTATTTTTTAAACGCTTCTAGTTCAATAACGATTTAAGTAATTATTAATATTTATGAAACATGATATAAATAAAGAACATACTTTTCAGATAAAACTAAAAAATCTTAGATCGATTGTTGAAATCGCCCAATATTCAGTTTTAAAGTTGCGTTTTTTTGTAAAAATTATCATTTATTCCCATTAACTAAAAATGTCTTAACTTTGGGCGTGTCTAGCACCCATGAATCTCAACCGATTTCAACAATTTTCTGCATTCATAATCTCTGAATTCCCTATCGATTCTATATATCATTTTTGCCAAACGCGATCATGAAAAAACTGATTTTTGCAAAGCTATCCTAGCAGAGGCCCAACTGTGCGCCGCCACTAGCCAATGCACTGTGGTCCAGATGTCGAAAAATTTGGCATAAACTACAATTTTTATGCTAGCGTATTGAAAATTTTTTTTTGCAATGCGACCATTAATTTCTCGAAATTTGTAGAAAAGTGTAAAATTTGACCAAGTTGCATACTTTTAGGCGCGTTATTAATTAAATTTGGCATAAGCTACAATTTTAATGCTAGCGTATTGAAAATTTTTTTTTTGCAATGCGACCATTAATTTCTTAAAATTTGTAGAAAAGTGTAAAATTTGACCAAGTTGCATACTTTTAGGCGCGTTATTAATTATTCGAAAAGTCAATTTAATTTTCCATTACACAGGCCGACATTTTCGAGGTCATGAAAAAGTGTTCCAAGTTCAATAGGTCTTTTATAGTAATTTGGGGGTGCTGATCACGGCCCTGTACTTAGTTTTTACCCATCACATCAGGATTTCGAAAAAAATGCGTTGGAATTATTCAAAATGGCCTAATTTTCAATATTTTCTAGTGTAATATAAACAAGTTATTATACTCAAAACTTTATTATTTTAACCTATTAATATATTAGGTATGATTTAAACGCAATTTACACAAAATCAAAGAGGCGTTTCTTTGTTATCATGCATATTATCATACACTTTGGATATGGTTCCAAAATGAGTAAAATTCGAACCAAAAAGTATTGTATAGGGATTCAAAGAATTTGCAACTTGTTAATTTTAAAGAATTATTGTAATTTTATGCATCTAACAAATTGTTTATAAGTAATGTTGGCAAATAACAGCTATTTTTCTTAAACAAGAAATTCTACAATTCGTTAAAAATGTAGAAAAACAATTTTCAACTTTATATAGTATACTTTTGGGTGCCTATTTTCCAACCCTAGATCCCCTAATTTCACAAAATCTGGAAGTGATGAACAAAAACTGAGTATGCAGTCAAAATCAGCGTACCCGAATTAGTTAAAAACACTTCTCAGGTTAACGTCACCAAAAATCATGTCGGCCTGTGTTATTATTACGATGCATTAAATGGATAAAAGACTAAAATTAATCCACTTTACCCAAAACTCTTTAGTATAATCTAAAACATTTTAAATTTTGGCAAAAACCGGAAAAGTACAAGCCAAAACTCTAGCATTTTAGCACAATTCTAATCGAAAGTTCCTCTATATTACCAAAATGTGCGAAAAGGGGGACGAACGGGGATGAGTTTTTGATTTGTGGCTAAAGACAACACTCCAAGTACAAACTGGACCAATAAGTTGCTTTCAGCATGGAACAGCACATTAGGTATATTTCACGATACACGGAAAACGCATGTTAATTTTCTAAAAAAAATACATATAAATTGGACATTACCCAACACTAAATAACTGGAAGTACACATAAAATAACATTATACATTTGATAGTGCATACCTTGAAGATTACTTTCCATAATTTAGTTAAATTTTCTGAAGCAATTTGAAAAATGTGGCACAACATAAAGCAACTAAATATTTTGACCCCAATTTCTATTGCAAAATCATCAGATCGCTAACTCACTTTTAAAATTTTTCTTAAATCTTTGTTGGCGCTTTTCAAATTTTTTATTACAATTTGTATAATGTATGATGAGTTTATTTTATGATTGAAATAAAAAAACAACGATTTATTAACATCAAAAAATCGACTTTTTGCCAAAGCTTGGCATCTGGACCATAGTGGCCAATGGCCAATTCCGTGTGCTTTTAGCGTGAGCTATGAGGCATGTAAAAACAATTCCATGTGGTTTTTTAAATTTGAAACATTTGTTCACTTGGCGCATGGTATACCGAATTCGGCGAGATGACTTACTTACTTACTTAATTTTTTCGTAAATTGCTTTACAAGGTAATTTTCATGAATATAAAATAATAACGCCTGGTACATAAAAAATGTTTTTTTTATTTCGAATGTATTGTATTTCCAGTGATAAGACTATTAAATAATAAAGACTACAAATATAAATATTATCAATAGAATTGAATGAGGTGATAACATACATACATATATTGGCCACAAACAGTCACCATGACGTAGCCAAAATATCGCTTTGTTTATAAAGGTGGTTGGATTATGATTAAATTTTGTATTTTACTCTTTATGGTGTGGGTGATTATGAATCTATAACTTTCCCTTGAGGACCCAATAGAGTGGACCACACTTTCCTACTGACAGAGGAGAATTTTGGAGACAGCAGTGTTCCGTTCGACAAATATTTAGATATACTTACATATGTACATGTGTAGGTATTTGTATGAGTATGTAAGATATGTATATACAATACATACCTACACAGTTCCCAGATTTATGGACAAAAATTGGTATAATAAAATAATATACAATATATCGTATGTACAAAAGTAGTCAAAAGCAGTATTATTAAGTTATAAGCATAATATTACACAAATTGTTAAAACAACAAAACTTAAACACAGTCTTTCCGTTTACAGAACGTACATAAAACACAATTTCCGCTATCTAAAGACTACGGCAATAATTACCAATAACTAACTATCTACATGTATAACAACGACAAAAGCGACATAGATATTTACAATTTTATCTTCACACTAAATTTCAGTACCCCGAACAGAAATTGTTCGCGTATTTAATACAGGCGCCTGTAAGTATGCCTTACAATATCAACGATCGCAGAGCTTTAAACTCAGCGGAGTTTTCGGCGCCAAGAGAAATTCAAACTCGGTTTCCAATGGCTTCACAAAACTCACTTCGAAAGCCAGAACGAGCTGAAAATATACTGGTTAATACACTTGATCGTTCGACGGTCGACAGTTGTAGGAATTTACCTTGGCTAGAAGCAGCACCACTTCCATTTCCACAAATCTTTTACCAGGACATGTGCGTCGCCCCACGCCAAAGGGCACTACAATGCTAGCACTGTCCACATTCACTGTGAAGTTATCTGTTACTGAATCTATCCATCGTTCGGGCGTAAATTTGTTTGCCTGTTGGAAATTACTGTCCTTGTGACAGGCGATCATATTTTGGCAGAGAACGACGGTCTGGAGTAAAATTATAAAATGTAATGTGATTGTTTTGTGTTTTGACTTCCTTACACTCCACTTACTCCTGCCTTTAGAAAATATCCTGACAGTTCCATGTCCTCCTCCAATATTCTTGCCAAACAAAATGCCGTTGGCCTCAAACGATATGACTCTTGGATACACGCCTTTGTATATGTAGCATTTGTGAGGGCGTCTTGCAGTATATTCGTATCTCGATACTCACAGAACTCTCTAAATATACGTGGCATAGCCGAAGGTTCTCCAGTCACCGAACTGAGCACAAAGAGCAGCGTGTTGGCTAGCTATGGGCGACACACAGACAACAGAGATGGTGATAGGTGATCACTATGAAGCTATGGACTCATAGCAGTGAAAGTCCTCTTTCCCTTTACTCACCGTTTCAATGCCAGCAGCTATGAAGTCTATAATAGCGGATTTTTTGTCACGTATATCTAAGTCTTTGAGTTCTAGTATATTGAGAAAGACACTGCGTAGGCCGGCAGAATCTTCATCATCACAATCAGCGGAGTTTTTGTGCTCCTCCAGCTCATTATCGATGATCTCCGAAATCACACTAAAAGTTAAAGCGTTTGTATAGGTTATTGACCATACTTCTCAAGCTGGTTATAAACCAAGTCGATCGAAAGCAAACCCTTTAAAATTCGAACATGAAATTTCAAGATTTTCCAATGGGTTTCCTTAGCGATACCAATAAGAATCTCATTGTCAGAAAGAAACGAATTTTAGTGGACGTATACCTACTCATAGATCAAGTCCTCTGCACGGGCAAACTCCCGGTATGTTTTTGTTGGAAAATATTTCCATAGGCCCAAGCCATAGTATGAGTCCCTTTGTGAGATGAAGAGCTGTTTGACAGCCGATGCCAGCTGACTAATTTTCTCAGGTTGTTTGGTATTCGCTGCTAGAAAGCCCATGCGTCGACCTAACATCAATGTACACACTGCTTCCAGACCCATTAGATTGGCCAGCTCTTCAAAGTTAGGCACTACATGTGTATGAGGATCTCTTCGGGCCCTCAACAACTCAACAAAATCATCACACACCGCATTTAGCGCTGGCAAAAAGTTTTGTAAAATCCTCGGTGACGTAATGCTAGATGTTAAGTTCGAGCGGAGCCTCTGCCACATGGGACCCTGTTCGTTTACAATGCCAACACTGGCGTATCGATCCGGCCTAGACTGCCGGTACATTACAATTATCTCCGTTGGTGGGCGAAACGGATATTTGCTTGGATATTTCAAAACCTTCTCCAAATCCTCCCGTTTATAAAGATGGACAATCGGTACATTTGAGGGCATCACTTCTAGAACAATGTCACCGTACTCCCGGTTAAAATCTATAAAAATCAAATGGAGAGCATTTAGTCGAAGGCCTACGATCATTTGTATATCCATCACCTGCGTAGACCTCATGTAGCTTCGTCACTTTGTATCGGCGAAAGAAAATCAAAAATATCCATTTTGTGCCCAAAAACGGTATGCGTTGGGGTCCTGGAATATCCCAAATGCTTCGACGCCTGTGCGGTGCAACTATCGTGGCATGATAACAGTCATCCAGTGGGGTATTCTTTAGCAGCGGCTTCAAATATATCGCTACAATCTTTCGCCTATAAATGGCGCAATAGCAACCGAATACAAGTGCCAGGGCAAGCAACAGTATCACGGCCATTACCATCAGGCGCTAGATTAGGGGGAGGAAGGTGATTAGAAGGAGGTTCACTGGTCGATTTTAAAAGTTTTCAAAATATTTGTTTATGCTAATTTTGTGTTTTTTAGTTGTATTAGTTTTTATATATATGTATATATATTTTTTTTATTAAAGCTGAACCGGTCCACATTACACTTAAGCAAATTAACTATAATTGTGGCCTTTATATACAAATTTCTTACCACCTGACCATTGATTTTGCATTATAATTGACCAGATAAGATTCTGTGTATATAAAAATACATACATACATACATATATGTATGTGCATAACATTTTAAAATGGGTACAGTAATATTGGGCTCAAGTATGCAACGCCCAAAAGGAGGCATCTCCCGCCAAAATGGAATAGGACTGCGTCCAAATTCCTGGCGACCAATGTGAATGAGAGAGAGCTGGAAAAGCGACTCTTTAAAGTATTTCTACTGGTCTTAGCGGCTCAAAATGACACTTATTATTATTATTATATACGGTTTACTTATAATGTAAAATTAAAAGTAAACTTAGCTTAGTGGCTACAAAGGCCTTATAACATGTTTATATTGAGGAAAAAACAAAATGACACTTATTTCCTAAGGTCCCATACAAAAACTTGCCAAAATAAATCACTGTGAATTTACACTTAAATTTATTTTTATCTTCTAATACTCTTTTATTCTGGGAAATTTAGTCTTTAAATTTTAACTTTTACAATAATATAAACATCTTTAAAACGTAGTCCGGCTTTAGTTGGATTATTGGTTATTTTACATAAACGGGATTTTCATTTTCGCGCCTGTAGTTTAACTGAAACGAAATCTTTCAATGTTATACACACTTTGGCATTACCGAAACTAGCTGCTTGTTCTTCTCATTTTTATACTAATCAATAACTTTATTATTTTTCAAGCAATTCTCACACAAATATATGTCGGTTAAATATACATTTTAATGACTATGACAAATTTGATTAGGATCGATATCATAAAGGTCCCATGGGAATGATCTCTCGAAATCCGTGACTTTTACCAGAATTAGTTATTTTCAAAGCGATTGTCGTAAAAATTAACATTTGTCATTTTAATATTTGTACTTATTAATGACTGTGCTAAAATTTTAATAAAACTAAATACATTAAACAGCTCCTATAGAAACGATCAATGAAAAGATAATTTTAGTCGGATAAACTTTTTCGCTCTTTGCTCTTAGCAGTAATTCGACTTTTCAGATATAACTTTATTATTTCAGAAAAACTTGAAAGGGTATAGAAACTTTGGCACGATCGAAGTTAGCCCAGCCCTCTGGTTTTAATTGGTATATTTTTATTTATAGGGTATGTTAAAGGTGTGATAAGATAATGTCAAGAACGATACAGTTGAAGGTTAAGAATAAAATAATTAAGCAGGCAAAAATTGATGTGTTTAAGTTCAAGAACATGAACTTGAGGTTGCTGAACTTTATAGTTTCTTATTAGAGGTCTAAATAACAAAAAAAAAACAAACTTTTATTTTAAACATCCGTTTCGAAACGAATTTGGATTTAATTCTATTCGAAAGTAACAAAAGATATTAATTATGAAAATTCACTATAGATATTTTCCGCTTGTTTTTCACACTATAAACATCTAAGAAAAACATTTTTGAACTATAGATGTATATACATACATATGTATAATATTTAACAGAATATCAATTCTATCAATATCCGATATTGATTGCCTTTATATACTTATATCTGGTTCTTTTCAAACTCTACGGCTCCATCATAAAGAGCTGTATTTGGAATGAGAAACCATAAACTTTGTATACATATATTTATACACCTTTGATAATTCCTAATGAAAGCAGAATTTTTATTTGCGTCTTAAGAACATTTTGGGTTGGTGGTTAACAAAAACATTTACACAAATTGTGAAATGGCCGAAAAAAAATTTAAAATATAAAACGAACTCACTGATAAGATATTCCCTTTCTGATTCGCTGCCCCAATACCAATGCTATTCCAGTTCATTCGGTTTATATAATGGAAAAACAGAATAACTATGTTACATAATATGCTTTCTACAAGTGTTAAGTTAGCTTTCTTCTACTTCTTGAGGTCTGGGTCTGGTTTGCTAAGCCGGTTTTTTCTAACGCAACTCTAACGCCAAAGAACAAGCCGCGACGAGCGGAGTCGAGTTGAGCTGAGTGGAGCCGAACCGATCCATCTACATATTAGCATAGATAGACAGAGACAGAGCCGAAGCCAACCGCCAACTGTAGAGAGAAGAATTCACAAGAATTCTTATTAAAAAGCGAGTTTATAATAAAAATGAAGTAAGTAAGTCGTCTTGCCGACTTGGGTATACCATGCACCAAGTGAAACATATATTTCGAAAACCAAATGTACATACATATGTACATATATCTATTAAATTATTTTTACAAGCCGCCTACCACATGCTATCCCGCTCACCGCCGCCACCAGCCAATGGCCAATTCTGCCCTTATGGACCGCGAGTAAAATACATTCATACGCATATTTTGCATGTTTTTAGTCCGATTTAAACAAAATTTGGTAGAAATATATAGGATTAATTAGTCTGCCAAATTTGGTTGGAAATTTTTAAGTTGGAAGTCGTTTTTTTTCTAAATTTTGGAGGCGGAAGTGGGCGCGGCAATATTTTTTAATAGCTAGTTTACATACCAAATTTAATGTCGGTAGCTGCCATAGTTTTTAAGAAAACCTGTTTTATAGAAATTCCGGGGGCGGAAGGGGGCTTGGCAAAAAGTTTGAACAATTAGTTTGTGCGCGCTAACTAAACGAGTATATTATACCAAATTTGATGTCTCTAGCTAGTATAGTTTAAGAAAAATAGTTTTTAGGGGAGAGGGCCCAGTTGTGACATTCTCAAACATTTTTGAAATGCGGTATTGAATGACAGTTTGAGCCCTGTAAATCATGTTTGTTAGACGTTCTGCAGTTTTTGGACAGACCCCAACGTTAATAATCGTATTGAATATACGCGTACCAAACATCGTGTTGAAAATCGTGCGAAAAAGTTTTTTTTCCATTTTTTTCAAAGTACCGAAATTTTGTGAAATCAACAGTGAAAAGGTGAGTGCAATGCATCAAAGTATTGTATTTGCCGTATATTTTGTGATTCTATAAAAATTTATGTGATTATGTAGTGTCTATAAAAAATATAGATATAAACTTTAAACTATAAAAAGGCCCGGTTATGACTTAGCTGGGGTGCCCAGTTATGTCCCATTTTTTTTTGCACTTGGATTATGTAAAATTGTCAAATTCCAACATTTTGGTTGTTGTTTAACAACAAGGAATAAAAATTTACATATTGAGACCAGTTTGTCCAAGAATATTCTGGAAGATCTCGATCGGTAATGTTCATTCGAAGTGCGCAAATATGCAAGCAAGTTATTTCACTTGCAAAAACTGGGAAAGTGACATGGATTTTTTCATGGTTTTTGCCATTGAAGGCCTAGGCATAATAAATAAATCATAAAATTACAACAATTGGTGTGACATTCCTTTCATATTTTCTTATTTTCAGTGAAATTCTGTCATAACTGGGCCACTTTTTTTTCGGCCTAAAAAAAGTTATCCAAATTAAATCTGTTCCAAAATTTTTTGAGTAACTCAAATAAACATACATTCCTTGGAAAAAAGTTGCGTTTGGTTAATATTTAAATGTTAAACTTCTTAATTTTTAATTTTCCGGAACTGAAGAAAAAATTTCGAGGTTTTTCAAAACCCGGGTCATAACTGGGCCGTCTCCCCTAAATTCTGGGGACGTAAGGGGGCGTGGCCAAAATTCCAATTAACTCTATACATTTACATACTACTAGCTCGTCTCCGAGATCAGCGTTTTCATATAGACAAACGGAGGAACGGGCGGACGGACAGACGGACATGGCTAGATCGACTCGACTGTTGATCCTGATCTAAAATATATATACTTTGTAGGGTCGAAGAAGCTTCATACATTTTGGCGACTTTAATATACCATTTCACCCTATGGGTGCATGGTATAAAAAAGTGAGAATCGCCAAGAACGGCGCACAACGCTTCCATCTATGATTTTTGAAAGAAATAGAGAGATGAGGAAGTTATTAAAAGCCATTAAGGAAGTGCTTAAAGCGATTTTAAAATAAATATTTTTAGCCCAGAATATAAGCATAGGAAAATGGATGGATACTCTGATCATCAATCGAGCCTATGGTTTTGCATAACAGTGTCTAAATCTAAACAATTTCGGAATCATCACATGACCATTCAAGGGCGACAAAATTAAATGGCGTTGCGTACCGCATGAATGTATGTACATATATGTAGATACTATGGCACATATTACCTGAGTACCAAAGCTGTCATCTAAATTTCTTTGCAAATAAATGTATTTATTGTCGCCACACACATATTACTTATGCATGTATGTATATGTTTACTACAGCTTGTTCTTCATCGTCATTGTGAGGTGTCTCTTATTTGGGTGACTATGTGTTTTCTCATACCCTTGCAAAAAAGGTATATTCATTTTGGTGAAAAGTGTGGGAAGCATAGAGAAAGCATTTCCTACCACATGTAGGAAGTGCATATGTTCTTGATCAATTCGAGATTATAGATAAAACGTTTTTCCGCTTTGACGCCTAAAGGTAAGGAAAGAGTAACGGAAAACCATGCAAACCATCCACCTGAAAGGAGTTATTCTTTGCGGATTGACGCATAGGCAGCATTGACGGCCCTCCAATTTTTTGGACTAGCCCTCATCTCTTTGGTGAAACTGACCGTCCTTCAAGAATTGAAAATAATTGTTGCCTTTCTTAACCTCGGCATACTACCGGGCTGTCAATTGTCTTATATTGGGGATGATGCGGTGCGTCGTTTCATCGCTGGTCCCAACAAAATTGCCAAAGTGATTGGCTTTCATTTTTGTTCTCCACACGAGCCTCCTTTTTCCTGTTTCTAGGGTCTTGGTGTTTGTGATGGTTGGCTTCCATTGACAATCATTTGGCTCCTCTCGTAGTTAGAATGGCTTAGATTTCACAGTGTCTGTTAAGCGAACCAGCAGCTTCAGCATTGCTCATCTCATTTGCATATCCGATATCCTTAAGCCCATGCGCCGTGCCAATTCTTAGGATTCCATCATACATAATATTTCGCAGGAGTGGATCCCCGTGGGACTCGTGCGGATAAGCTAAATGATTGTCAATCTTACATAGGAAGAGAGAAGGAGTCTATAAAATAAGAGTTCACATTAATTCGTATTGACTATTCCCGAATTAAGCATCTGTTTAGTTTGCCAAGTTGGTTCAATGTGGTTTTTTGAATGTATGGAAATATGTTCGTAACGCCAATTTGAATTTAAGTTATTTCAAATATGAAAACTTCATGTAGGGCTTATCTCAATCAGGACTTTCAAAAATAAGCCTTTTATTTGCTATCTTTCTGACATCATTCGGCTGTCTTCGCTGACTTAGTCATGCTCATTCATTTCCGGATTCTTCGAGTTTTAGTAATTTCATCGTTCTTCTTACTATAGCTATTTCTTCTTTCGAAAGTTCTTTCACTTTTCTTTACAGCTCACAAATTCTAATTCTTACTCCGACTGGGGCCTGACAAGTTGCCGAAGCCAGCCAAAAGCAAGTTTCTGGAGACGCTAGTCGGCATGAAGCTTGGGACTTGGCGAATACGAAATGGGGCAAGGGGACTGCGGATTGCTGCGAGAGGGGTTTTCTGCAAAAATCTAATGCGCAAAATTTCTCTATTTCTATTGCCAATGCGCAGAGCTTATATGGCCTAAGCATGTACGTACGTACATACATACATATGTATGTATGTGTACCTATATATTGTATTTTGCGCGTCGCTGGCCGTACATTGAACTTGGGCTGAAGATAATGGATGATGTGGTTTTTGGTTTGGGTTTGGTCTTTCTTTCTCTCTGTCTTTCTCTTGAGCGAACAGCTGATGAATATGCTGTGCGCCTTTTGTCACTTGTTGGTCGATGGCCATGACCATGAAGAGCTGTGAAGTGTTCGGATCGTAAAACATAGCTTGAAATGGCGTGTGCAATTCTTTTTCTTTGGCCATAAGTGACATAATCTGCTGATGCTACGACCTCAACTCGCTCATTCACTTAACGACTCAGTCATTCACTCAGTCCGCCAGTCAGTCAGTTGGCAAGTCAGTAAGTCTTCTGTAACTGCGCAGCAAATCCATTGGTCTTGATTTGCATAAATGTTAAAAATGTGCCAATAAAAATAGCCACGAATATAATCAGAAATCCGAAATAAATGTAAATTCTGATGAAAACACAAACTTGTTTATTTCGCAAATTAAACAGCAACAACAAACAGAAAAGAGTTTGATAGAACCAATTTATATATACATACATACTTATAATTTGTATATAGGTAGGTATACATTCATATAAATATGTATAAGTATGTATGTATGTAGGTATCTATGTGAACACCAATCTTTTTTTTTGACAACGTTAGCATACTCTCACACCTTAGGGACAAGTCGCACTTACGTTTTAATTCGTTTAAGTAGCCAGCTTATATGGGATATAGTGTATTCGTATAGCTTTATGTTTTATTGTTCGTTTTGTAAGTGTCAACAAAATTTTAATTTGGACTGCCTGACGCCACAGGAATTGTGGGCTTTTGTTTTGGTTAATTTGCTGATCAATTATATCTTCTGTTGTTATACCATACACCCATAGGGTGAAATGGTATATTAAAGTCGCCAAAATGTATGTAATAAGCAGAAGGAAGCATCTCCGACCCCACAAAGTATATATATTCTTGATCAGGATTAACAACCGAGTCGATCTAGCCATGTCCGTCTGTCCGTCCGTCCGTCTGTCCGTCTGTCCGTATGAACACTCTCGGAGACTGTAAGAGCTAGAGCCACCAAATTTGGTATGTAGACTCGTGTAGTATGTAGAGTGATCAAGTTTATTTCAAATTTTTGCCACGCCCCTTTCCGCCTCCGCAATTTAAAAAAAGCGTTTATCTCAAAAACTGTTCCAGCTAGAGAAACCATATTTGGTATGTATATTCGCTTAGTAAATGCACACATTTTGTATGTATAAAAATTTTGCCACGCCCTTTTCCGCCCCCGTAATTTGAAAAACTTGATTATCTCCCGTATTTTTTTACCTTATGCAATCAAATTTGGCACACTTAAATTTAATACTAATATCTAGCAAAATACCAATATCAATAATAATATTGATCAAAATCGGACAAAAAACAGTCGAGTTATGCATATAAACGTTTTTCCACAAGGCCGGAGTTGGCCGTTGGCTGGTGGGGGCGCTAGGGAGCTCGTATGATTGAGTGAGCGAGATACTAAGATATGCTTGTAAGAAGCATGTGAAAATGCATTTGTTTAATAAAGTTGAAATACTTGCTTTACTGGTGTATGGTATACCTAAGTCGGCGAGAAGACTTACTTACTTCATTTTTTATACTATGCACCCATAGGGTGAAATGGTATATTGAAGTCACCAAATTGTATGTAACAGGCAGATGAAATGATTTCCGAAGTATATACACATATTCTTGATCAGCAACAACAGCCAAGTCGATCCAGCTATGTCCTTTTGTCAGTTCCTATAAACTAATTTATCTCGAAGACTTGAAGACTATAACAACTGGAGATTTAATTGGTATATATCTTGCTTGTCTATATGTTTTGCCATGTCCATTTCAACACTCTTAATTCGAAAAAAAATCAATTGCCTTCCACAATTTTTTAAATATCCTAAGCAAACCACATCCTTGCTCGCAGCAAGTAAACAGAATATACACTCATTTGATCTTATAAAAAAATAGTTCTTTGACTTGGTGCAGTCGGCGACGCCACTTCTTCATTCGTTTTGCTTTTCTGAAGTAAAGCTCAAAATTTAACCGAAAAAATGTGGAAAAATGAGAATTCAACAAGGTAAAATGCTCTGAAAATTGCGTTCACAGATTTTAGAAACAAAAAATTAAAGAACAAAAAAATGTGAATAATAATTTCTAATATGCTGAATGGAATGGCTTTATTGACTTTGACCAGATCAATGATGAACCGCTCAATCGTATTAGTCGAGGATAATAAGCAAGGAATTCCTGTGAAATCTTTTGGGAAACATTGATTTTGTTAGCGAATAAAGTAAAACACAGTCCAGCATATGTATCTCATTTCCACTAAGTATCAAATATCATGTATTGATTAACAATTAAATTAGTAATCATAATTACTGCTTTCTATAATAAAGTTTTTTAGTTTATCTGAGCTTGGTTAATCTTCAGCAAAGATAGAAAAGATATAATGAATTTTGTCCATTGAATTACAATTCCCCAATAAACTTACAATAAAAAAGAATACAAAAAGTAAAAGTGGGGAATGTCTACTTATCATGTGTTTTAGGTATTTGCAGATGGTCAAATTCCGTTCTTGTGGCACATTCATCAATCTTGACCGTGGACTACAGTGGTCGAACCCACCACAATTATACAGTGTGTTTAACTCGTATCACATCAAACTCTGTAGGTCAATGATCGTTATACCTTACAATTTGTGCCAAAACCAAGAAAAACAACAACAAAAGACCCAAAAAAGAGGGAAAAAATCAATTGGCATTCACTTTGAAATTGCTTAATAAATTATCAATTCGATTTATTTGTGGCTTACACTCGTTTAATTCGTTTTTATCATATTGACATAAGAATAAGACACTTGGCAAAAAAAAAAAAAAAAAACAGATTCAATTACGCAATGAGTGTGATGTCGTGTATGCGTGTCAGTGTGTGTGTGAGCACGTGTGTGTGTGTGCACATGTTTCCACAGCTGATGGGCGCTTTTTAATGATGATAATGAACTTGAGGCGCACATAATTGATAACAAAAGAAAATAATAATAAAGAGCAGGCGATTTTTTTTTTTTTACACATGAAACGCTTGTGCTACTGTGCCCCAGCTTCAGCCTGAGCCTGATTAATAATATGTATGTGTAAAAATAATGAGGAAAAAATATTAATAAATGAATAAAAACTGAATAAGGGCAAACCATGAAGAAGAGTTTGAGCTGCAGCCGAAGATATGTATAGATGAAGGAGGAGATGACGGAAAAGTTGAATTGCAATTTAATGCGTTTGTTTGTACAGGTATATACATATGTATGAATGCATATGTGTACGTGTGTGTATAAGTTTTCCAAGATTATTCAGTTTCTGAATTCAATTTCATTTGTATCTGTTGCAGTTTATCAATAACTCCCTGGCAAATATTTATTGATTGAGGTTGTACAATACAACACGACATTATTATGTACATATGTATGTATATACATACATTTTATATGAGATGTATAGTCTGATGATGAGAAGCTTGTCTGATTTTAAGAAGAATCACGAAGTATGTATGTAATTAATTTAATATGTTGGTTACTAATGATTAAACTCCTTCCATAATCATATTCTTCCAATTGTTAATTTGATATTTACCAGCATACATTTTTAAACTCGAAAATATGAATGTTTCGAAATATTTAATTCTTTTGTAGAGTTGTGAGTCAGTTACTTACTTGTTAAGAAGCTTGTTTGTTTTGCAGTTTTAAATCCAATATATAGATTTTTTATATCCTGATGAGCTAGGGCAGAAGGCTATGGGTGGGCATATCAGGATTCATAAACTAAATTGTTACCAATATTCACGAATGATTATCACTAGAATTCGACCACTTGACATAAAAAATAAGTTTGAACCAAAAAAAAAAAAAAAATTATGCGATTCTTACACTTATCGAACATTTATAAAGATCTTGCTTGGAATATTTCAAACTCGCCGAAAAACAACAATCACTCCGAAAAACAATAGATTTTTGTAATCACAACCAGACATTGTACTTTTGCACTCTCCTTGGTATCGTGTGGGCGTAGGATTGTTTGGATGGGTGTGACAATGAATGTGAATGTTGGTACTGGTTTGTGTAATCGAAAACCGATTCCGTTTGTTAAAATTATAGAAAGTGTAACTTTGGAAACACCAAACCCCGCATTCCGTTTTGGAATTGATTCGAGTCTTTCCTCTTGGTGGGGGTCCCTGAGTTGTGCGGCAAGTGCGACGCTTAGTCAAAGACTGAAACTGAATTGAAGTGAACATGAATGGGTGAGACCACGAAACGATCGCGAAGCAACAAGTGCCTGCCGACTACACTACGACTCCGATGATTCCGATTCCGATCTCGAGCAGCTGTTCGAATCTTTTGATTCATTTGTCTGTGTGAGTCAATGTGTGCTGTCTGCGAGCGTATCTAAGTGCAAGTGTGCGTTCGCGCGCGCTTGCTATGTGTATGTGGGGTCTCCCGGCAACATCACTCTCGCTCTCTCTGGGCTGAGCTCTCCCGCTGATAAGAAGACTACGCAGGCTTCCCTTTTTTTCTGTTTTACAAAAAAAATTTTGTTTTATTTATTGTGTTATTAATTTTATTCCATATAAGAGCTCAATGAATGTTTTTTGAGTATAAAAAAACAATGGAATCCAAGGAAAGTTTGGTTTATGATTAAAGTATTTACTTGGAGCAGATATTTGTGCAACACAACATTATGAGGGTGGAGGTGAGAGACAGGAATATGGCAGACGCATGTGTGTGATTGTGTATTTCTATGTGTGTTTGAATGCGTGTGTGTGTGTTTTTGTCAGCTTGGCGTGAGGTAGGTTACAACTGCACAACTGGTTCTCAGAAGCGAATCAGCTGTGGCCTGGCCCGGACTGCTGCTCTTGCTGTTGCTGTCGGGATGTCTAACTGTCTGACCTGCAACTACAATGTTGACACTGGCTGTGATTCCAGTGCACTTGGCAGAGAGCGAGAGAGAGAGAGATGGATAGGGAGCGATCTGCTAAGAGTGTCGCATCAGTGTGCGCGCTAATTGCCTTGATTGAGTTTTAAATTAATGCGAATTAGAGTTGCCGCTGTAGGGCCATCTCGTTGTTTTACTTGGCACACTGTAGTATGGCATAATAACAAAACACTACAATAGAGGAGGAATGGGGAACACGTTTTAGTTCAGAATAGATGCCACTCATTGAAAGTTGAATCACTAACATATGAATGCTCAGCTAGTATCTTCTTAAGCAATAAATTCTCTTATCAGCTGTCTGTCCTGGAATATGTAAACTAAATAGATTGGAATTATTCAATTTGAATAGCTTAATTTATACGGATCTGTATCTGTATTCATTGCACAAAACATTACGGGATTTGTTAGACAATTTGGATCCAAGTATTAAAATCCCTTTCTGTAAGGGCACTAAAATGCACATCATTGATAAATAATGTCAAAATAAATTAAAGCTTTTTAGTTTGCTTACCAAATTTGTCATCCACCACACAAACGAATCAGTTAAGCCTGATCAATCTCTGTGAAAACTAATATTGGGCAATTAAAAATCATTTCCTACAAATCTTGATTTTACAATAAGTGTAAAAGGAGAAATCATCTTTTTAATCTATCCCATTTCTAGATTCAACCCCTAATCTACCTGTCCTAATAACGTTTTTTATCTGCTACAACTGAAAGAGGAAGTTTTTTCCTACCTTGGGTATCGCCTTCTGTGCCCAGCTGTCATTTTAAAATCGCATCCTTCGTATGTACATATGTGTGTATGTATGAGTTTGTAGGATGTAGATATCTCGATCTGTCTATCTACGTCTACTGATCGACTTCTAAATAGCTTCACATGCTCTTGCGAGGCAAAATTGAATAGAATTTCTAAGCAAACGGCTGACTCGGCCTAGGCTCTGCATTATTTATTAACTTTGTGTGTTCTTTTGCTTCTTCCTCTTCTTTTCGATCCCACAATTATGCCATACCAGACTGCATGCCTGCCTGCTATTCCCGCTCCCCGCTCCCCTTCAGCAACAGTAGCAGCACAGGTTTCAGTCTTCCTCAGGGCCCACCGCCATCCCGACCACACTCCTTCTAGTCATCGACTTAAACTTCTTTGGTCGGTCGGCCAGTCAGACTCAATCAAAAGGCATAAAAACAAAAGCCAACGATGTTAATACTTCTTTTCAATTAGCTTCAGACAACAACAACAACAACATCATTAAGTCCCTTTCAGCGAACAGGTTTTTATACCCTTGCAAAAAGGGTATGTCAATTTCAGTCACAAATAAGAACGCATAGAAGAAAGCATGTCCGACCATTTAATGTGGGTATGTCTATATTCTTGGCCAGCATGAATAGACATTAGAACATTACTCAAACTCCTTTAAAGTTACAGTTTTTATACCATACACCCATAGGGTGAAATGGTATATTAAAGTCGCCAAACTGTATGTAACAGGCAGAAGGAAGCATCTCCGACCCCACAAAGTATATATATTCTTGATCAGGATCAACAACCGAGTCGATCTAGCCATGTCCGTCTGTCCGTCTGTCCGTATGAACACCTAGATCTCGGAGACTGTAAGAGCTAGAGCCACCAAATTTGGTATGTAGACTCGTGTAGTATGTAGAGTGATCAAGTTTATTTCAAATTTTTGCCACGCCCCTTTCCGCCCCCGCAAATTAAAAAAAGCGATTGCTCAAACCCCTTTAAAGTTACAGTTTTTATACCATACACCCATAGGGTGAAATGGTATATTAAAGTCGCCAAAATGTATGTAACAGGCAGAAGGAAGCATCTCCGACCCCACAAAGTATATATATTCTTGATCAGGATCAACAACCGAGTCGATCTAGCCATGTCCGTCTGTCCGTCCGTCCGTTTGTCCGTCTGTCCGTATGAACACCTAGATCTCGGAGACTGTAAGAGCTAGAGCCACCAAATTTGGTATGTAGACTCGTGTAGTATGTAGAGTGATCAAGTTTATTTCAAATTTTTGCCACGCCCCTTTCCGCCTCCGCAATTTAAAAAAAGCGTTTATCTCAAAAACTGTTCCAGCTAGAGAAACCATATTTGGTATGTATATTCGCTTAGTAAATGCACACATTTTGTATGTATAAAAATTTTGCCACGCCCTTCTCCGCCACCGTAATTTGAAAATCTTTTGATTATCTCCCGTATTTTTTTTACCTTATGCAATCAAATTTGGAACACTTAAATTTAATACTAATATCTAGCAAAATACCAAATTTGATCAAAATCGGACAAAAAACAGTCGAGTTATGCATATAAACGTTTTTCCATAAGGCCGGAGTTGGCCGTTGGCTGGTGGGGGCGCTAGGGTGCTCGTATGATTGAGTGAGCGATATACTAAGATATGCTTGTAAGAAGCATGTGAAAATGCATTTGTTTAATAAAGTTGAAATACTTGCTTTACTGGTGTATGGTATACCTAAGTCGGCGAGACGACTTACTTACTTCATTATACCCTTGCAAAAAGGGTATATTAATTTTGGTCAGAAGTGTGCAACGCATAGAAGGAAGCATCTCCGACCATATAAAGTATATATATTCTTGATCAGCATGACGAGACGAGTTCATATAGCCATGTCCGTCCGTCCGTCTGTCCGTCCGTCTGGATCAACGCAAACTCCTCCTAGACCGTTGGAGCTACAGAGCTTTTGCATGTAGGCTTGTATATACTGCAGGCGTTGTATATCTCGGATTCAGCCGGATCGGACCACTATATCATATAGCTCCCATACAAACCGCAAAGTCACGAACAGTGACTTTTCTCAATAACTTAGTTATTTTCTGAGCTATTGTCGTGAAATTTAATATTGGTGAGTTTTTTATACATATAAACGACTGTACAAAATTTGATCAAGATCGGGTTACTATATCATATAGCTCCCATTGGAACGATCGGTCGAAAACAGTGACTTTCTTCAATAATTTCGTTACTTTTGACGCGATTGCTTTCAAATTAAATATTTGTTAGTTTAGTATATCTGTTAATGACTGTGCCGAATTTGATAAATATCGGGTTACTATATCATATAGCTCCCATAGGAACGATCGGTGGAGAATAGTGACTTTGATCAATATCTTTGTTATTTCCTATGCAAAGATTGTTGGCCGTTCTTTCGCAAACATTATCCTTTTTAGATAAAACGTGTTTCCACTTTGATAGCTATAAGTAAGGAAAAAGTTTCCAAAAAAGTTGCAAGGGTATACAAACTTTGACGTGGTCGAAGTTAGCCCGGCCCTCTGGTTTTTTTTTTTAATTTTACCACTATATGACATAACTCCAAAAGAAACGATCGGTCAAAGAGAGTTTTTTCGATATGTTGCAAGCTAATGTCTTGAAAATTGGAATAATAAAATGATGCAATGACTTGAAAATTTACATAAGATCAAATGACTTTATCATTCAGTAGAAATCGGTCGATAATTCGGTAAAACTTTATATCTCATTTAATTGTAACCAAACGGAGTAATCAACATTGAGTAATTAACAAAGGCTCATAAAAATCCATTACTGTACAAAATTGAAAGAAAATCGGATAAAGCTGCTGAAACTTCGACTCTTTAGATCAAACGCTTTTTCGCTTTTCGTAGCTAAAGAAGGAAAAGCAACAAAAAACAAGCAAGGGTATAAAAACTTCGGCACGGCCGAAGATAGTCCGGTCCGTTGGTTTATTTTGTTACAGATGAAGCAGCAGCAGCGGCGTCATCGGATGGAGATTTGGTTCTTTGATTTTTCATTTTTACGACAAGTTTTCTTCATTTTCATTTTAAGAACTTTTTCACTTTTTTCATTTCGGTTAAAATCCATGGAAGGGTTTCCTCCGATTCCGTACTCGTGCATATGTCAGCACATGCGTAAGAGTCTGTCTGTTTATAAAAATCAATCGCGACCGATTTTCTTCTTTAGGCAAAGATCCGCTGTCGTAAGTTTCTGCCTTGCCTCTTTTTATAAGACTAAAAGCCGCCTTCCACTGGACAGGGGGAGCTCTGCGTGCTGCAGTACGCCTCGTGGAGCCTTTTGAGCTTCAAAATGCGTTCGTGTGTGTTGAGCGTTTCCCTTGTTAATGAGCATTAACAAGCTGCGCTTAAATACAATAACGACATAACAGGAGACAGCTCAACAACAAATTGATAACAACAAAGTAAAAGAGAGCCAAGAGAGATGTAGGATGTAGATTAGGTCAATCCGGATCTTCAGATGCTCTATACAATTATAATAATTTCAATAATTTAGTGAAAGTCTTGAGCTAGCACGTTAATATTTGATTAAATTGATGGACGATTGCCAATAGATTTAAATTTTTCAGTGGCATCTGCCGAGAGAGAACGAGAGTAGAGAGCCCTATTTTGCTTACAACTGTGTAAGGGTGTAACTGGATAATCACAATCAGATGCAGCAGCAGCCAACTCTAGCTCCATGCTGTCTGAGTGTACAATGCAATTCATATTCATGAGTGTTGCATTGAGTATCTTAGTGTGAGTATCCCACTTGTTGATTACCAACAAACAGCAAATTCATTTTGCCACGCTGGACGACTACTGAGCAGAAAAAGATCGGCTTGATTCTCTTTTGTCAGAGCTTGCAGTTTGTAGTGTCATTTATTTCTCATTCTTTGTATACCCTTGCAGAAAGAGAATATTTATTTTGATCACCAGTGTGCAACGCATAGTAGAAAGCATCAATGCAAAGTAAATTTGTTCTGGATCAGCATAAATAAACTGTGTAGCTCATATAGGCATGACAATAACTTTGTTATCCTCCAATCGATCTTGACAACATTTAACATTTGTTAGTCAATTCATCAAGAGCGGGAGTATGTATCATCGGCCAGAATTTAATTTAGGTCAAAGAGGAATGAATTTATCATGTAATAATTGCATAATATGTGAGCTTACTTTAGATTAAGTATCTGGACCATTCTTTTTTAAAAAATCGACTTTTTAGTTTAAACAAGTCTAACTTGTAAGGATATACAGGCTTCGACAAGATAGAATATAGCCCAGACCTCTGATTATTTTCTTCCTTTTATACCCTTGCAAAAACGGAATATTAATTTTGGTCAGACGTGTGCAACGCATAGAAGGAAGCATCTCCGACCATATAAAGTATATATATTCTTAATCAGCACGACGAGACTAGTTCAAATAGCCATATCCGTCCGTGTGGATCGACGCGATCTTCTCCATGTAGGCTTGTATATACTGCACAGTTTGTATATCTCAGATTCAGCCACGAACAGTGACTATTCTCAATAACTTCGTTGTTTTCTGAGCTATTGTCGTAAAATTAAATATTTATGAATTTATTACACTAACAACCGACTGTGCCAAATTTGATCAAAATTGGGCGACTATATCATATAGCTCCCATATGAACAATCGGTGGTGAACAGTGACTTTGATTAATATCTTCGTTATTTTCTAAGCCGTTCTTTGGCAAACACTAGACCTTTTACACAAAAACCTTCAAGGGTATACAAACTTTGACGCGGTCAAAGTTAGCACCGGCGCTCTGGTTTTTTATTATTTTTCTGTTTTTATACCATACACCCATAGGGTGAAATGGTATATTAAAGTCGCCAAAATGTATGTAACAGGCAGAAGGAAGCATCTCCGACCCCACAAAGTATATATATTCTTCATCAGGATCAACAACCGAGTCGATCTAGCCATGTCCGTCTGTCCGTCCGTCCGTCTGTCCGTATGAACACCTAGATCTCGGAGACTGTAAGAGCTAGAGTCACCAAATTTGGTATGTAGACTCGTGTAGTATGTAGAGTGATCAAGTTTATTTCAAATTTTTGCCACGCCCCTTTCCGCCCCCGCAATTTAAAAAAAGCGTTTATCTCAAAAACTATTACAGCTAGAGACACCATATTTGGTATGTATATTCGCTTAGTAAATGCACACATTTTGTATGTATAAAAATTTTGCCACGACCTTTTCCGCCCCCGTAATTTGAAAAAATTGATTATCTCCCGTATTTTTTTACCTTATTGAATCAAATTTGGCACACTTAAATTTAATACTAATATCTAGCAAAATACCAAATTTGATCAAAATCGGAAAAGACAGTCGAGTTATGCATATAAACGTTTTTCCATAAGGCCGGAGTTGGCCGTTGGCTGGTGGGGGCGCTAGGGTGCTCGTATGATTGAGTGAGCGAGATACTAAGATATGCTTGTAAGAAGCATGTGAAAATGCATTTGTTTAATAAAGTTGAAAGGTTTGCTTTACTGGTGTATGGTATACCTAAGTCGGCGAGACGACTTACTTACTTCATTTTTTTTCTTTTCCATTTTCCTTTCTTTTTTCCTTGCCTTTTTTGTGTCTGTCGTAAGCAGTGAAATGATATCGAGGGTCTACTTGACGCTCCACTGAACGTGACCCAATGATCTACAAAGGGCGCGGTCTATGATAAGCAAAATTAAAATCAATCAGGCAAACCAGCTCGGCTCGGATCGGTTCACAAGTGTCATATTCAGAAAATGACATATCCATATTGAAATGGAAATTAAATTCCAGATTCAGCCTCTGTCTCACATCTTTCACACCCTCAAACTGTTGTTTCCCATTCATTGCATTCTGCTCGTAGCTGGCTGCTCGTATATTGTTGCTTGTCCTTGAACTTGACTCAACATGGAGATGAAGAAAAGGCTTTTTATTATACAAGTGTATGGTACAATTTATAAATGGAGTTGTTGCATTTGAGTTGCTGTGGTAGTTTTAAAAGAGTGATTTTCTGGTGAAGGGTTTGCCGCACAGACTTTATCTAAATTCAGTCACAATTCTGCCGCTTTTCTTGCATTCGCAACCCAAATGTTTGTTTTTGATGCTCAGCTTGTTCGCTTATTGTTGATTTGATAAGGTGGGTCTCTTTAGATTGTATTCGCAAAAACGCAAACTCTGTATGGTACGCCTCCGTATATGCTTATTTTTATTGCAGTATCAATTATTATATAATGAGTAACGGAAATGGTTTATGGGTTTCAAAAAATAATACAAAAGAAATAACAAATTATAAACAGTTCACCTATGCGGTCGTGTACTCTCACATTTTAATCCAATTCGGAAGAGTTTCTCATTTTTAGTTATCTGTATGTATATATTAATAGAACATCCACTCTTAATTAATTGTATTATTTGTTATCGGAATAACTAAAAAATTTCATTTTCTTTTTTCGAGAATTCATTAACACTATATCATACAAATGGCAAAAGTCACGAACAGTGACTTTTCTCATAACTTTGTCATTTGATGAGCTATTGACGGGAAATTTAATATTGGTGAGTTTATTACACCGAATTCGATCAAAATCGGGTTCCTATATCATATAGGAACGATCGGTGCAAAACAGTGACTTTGATCCCTAATATCGTTATTTGCTAAGCTAAGATGGTAGGCCGTCGTTTCGCAAACATTAGACTTTTGCGGCTATAGGTTCGGCAACCTACATATATAAATATCAAAGAAGCTAACTTCGGCTATGCCGAAGTTTATATACCCTTGCAGTATACTTGGCAATAATATTTTTCCTTTTTGAAATTTCTTTCCCTGCAACTCAATTCATCAATACACAAACAAAATATTATTTCTCTTTTTACCACAAGTTTTTCTTCTTCCATCATTTTCTAAGCAAAGCACGGCACGCATACACATACAGTTCATGTAGCGTTGCGTCTGTGTGTGTATGCGTGTGCTCTGTTGATTTGATGATGGCAGTAGTAGGCAGCAAGCAGCGCTGCCGGCAGCGTTTGAACCGATTTATATTGACTGTAACTTGTGTTCTATTTATCGGATCAGATTCAAATTTTGGGATCTGAGATTTTATATCTATTACTATCATATTGGTAAATTTCATGGGGATACTCCAATTTTTGCAAAAATGTTTCTTCTAGAGCTATATGATATAGTGGTCCGATCCCAAAGATTTTCATACTTTATCTCACCCGGGTAAAAAAAAGCTCCCAAAAAAAATTTCATCCCGATAGCTCTTAAGATGGCTGAGTAAAACGCGTACGCACCGACGGACAGACGGTCAGACGGACAGACGGACATGGCTATATCGACTTAGCTTCTCATGCTGATCAAGAATATATATACTTTATGGGGTCGGAAACGTCTCCTTCTGTGCGTTACAAACATCTGACCAATTTTATAATACCCTCTGCAAGGGTATAAAAAGTAACAAAAAACTTGCAAGGGTATACAAACTTTTACGCGGTCGGCGTTAGCCCCGCCCCTCTGTTTTTTTTTTTTTTTTATGTGAAATAACAAATTTTGTTGCTTTTCGGCAGCCCATCGGGTTCTGATGACGACATTAGATCGTTCGGAGCATGAAATACGCTGGCAGAATTTTTTTCTGCCGACGTTATTGTCTCGGAATATGTGGCGATTTTCTCCCCGCCGACATTTGGTACACATAGCCGAGTCGATCTAGATATATCCGACTGTTCGTTCGTCCGTTTATCTGTCTAAATAAACACCCAGATCTCGGAGTCTATTAAAGCTGGAGCTACGAAATTTTGAATGTAGACTCGTGTAGCTTTATAGAAACCGATTGTCTCCCGCGATTTATTTACCAATGTAATTAAATTTGGCATACTAATATACATATGTTGAAAATGTCTAGCAACATACCGAAATGTATCAAAAATCGAAGTAATAATAGCGAAGTTGAAGTGATAACTAATGAATTTTCATTAGGGCAAAGTAGGCCGTTGTGGTGGCGGCGCCAAAGTGCTCGGGTAAGCTAGTAAGAGATAGCAAATGCTTGCTACGAAGCATACAGTCAGCAAAAAAAGTTTAAGTAAAAGAAGATTTTTTGACAAATTTTGATGAAATAGGGCTAAAACAAAAGTAATTGAAATGAAATGAAAATGAATGTGCTAAGATATAATTTATTCAATATTTGGCAACATAAAAGTCTTGAGGTTAATCCATTTTAACATACAGAACAAAAAAAAAAAGCAAATTCATAAAAATAAACAAAAAAATCGAACCAAAAAAGTTTAAGTAAACTTAAAAAAACGTAGCTTAATATATCTTAATACTTAGTTGGGCCTCCTTTTGCAGCAATTACTGCTAGCAGACGTCGATGCATACTCCGTACTAACGGTTTGGTGTCATTTTCGACAATTTTCTCCCACTCGGAACGCAAAACCGACGAAAGGGTAGCTTTGGAGGATATTTGGTGCTTTCGTATCCTCTTATCCAACAAATTCCAGATATGCTCAATAGGATTGAGGTCTGGTGATTGTGGGGGAGTGTGCAATTGCTTGGTATTGTAAAGCAACCATTCCTTTACAAGATACGACGTATGTTTGGGGTCATTATCTTGCTGAAAATAATATGCACCCTCACTTAAATGGAGCTGAGTCGCGCTCTCCTTGAGATTGGCCTTCAAAATTCCTAGATAATGATGTTTGTCCATTTTAGTATCTATAAATACTAATTTTCCAGCACCACTCGTGGCGACACATCCCCAAACCATGACATTTCCGCCGCCATGCTTCACAGTTGGAGTCAAATTTTTCAGCTGTAAAGCAGTATTTGGCTTTCGCCACACTTTTTGAGCTCCATCCGACCCAAAAATGTCCAAATTTGGACTCATCACTCCAAATAACAGAGTCCCAAAAAGAATCCGGCTCATTTACATACTTTTCAGCGAATTCTAGTCGTTTTTTCTTATTGACCTCAGAAATTAACGGCTTCCTACGAGGAGTTCGTGCGTTGTACCCTTCCTTGTGGAGCACATTTCGCACAGTTTGCGGATGAACGCTAACTCCAGAGGTGAGAAATAGGTCCTCCTGTATTTTTGGTGCCGACTTTTTTGGATCACTCTTTATAGTACTCAGAATTTGTCGCTTATCTCTGGCACTTAATTTTGAAGGTCGGCCTGATCTGGGCTGAACCTCAAGGCTAGCTGTTTGCCCATAAGATTTTAGAATTGATTGAACACTAGTGGGTGGTCGGCCAATCACTCTGCCAATTTCGGATACACCTTTACCCTCTAAGTACAGTTTTATTATCATTTGTCGCGTTTCTAAAGGTATTTGCTTGCCACGACCCATTATGACCCATTTACGCACACAAAACTGACACAAATGAAATTCCATTGCATAATAACTCAAGAATTTGAAGTAAAGTAAAGGAAAAAAGCAGTTTACCGTTGCAATTTCCGAGAAACACCCAACGGTAAACGGGACAGACGAAACATACTTAAACTTTTTTGGCGTGCTTTTCGTCATTTGGTTTGGTTTTTGGTGCGTAGAAAGAAAATAAAAAAAGGAACTCGGTTCTTTTTCACTCCATTCGTTAATAAATAAATGTCCTAATGTAAAATAATCATAATTTAATAATTTTCCCATTATGGAACGGGTACTAATAGAAATAAAATTAATTTAAGCAGTTTACTTAAACTTTTTTTGCTGACTATAAGCATAGGCATTTAAATGGTTGTTTGGTTTTATAAATTTAAGGGGTTACGCCACCCCTGAGGTCCAAAAAACAGGTGAAAAAATGAATTATTGCTGTGCGGCCAGTATACAATTTAGGAAAAAACTTTTATTATACACAGATTGAGGGTACTTTAAAGAATATTAAAAAAAAAAAAAAAAAAATTTTTAAACAAAATGGCGGAGATATGGGCCGGCAAGTGCCACCATGATTTCTAAATCCTTGCAGGTGGGGTGTCAAATTTCTCGGCTAAACATCACCCGAAAAATCCAAAAAAAAATCTTGCTATTCAGGAAGGCTATGGCTATCCGCCCACGTAGGATTTTTTTTTTTTAATTTTTTTTGGCAAAATGGCGGTTGTTTGAACAAAAAACGCTCTTTTTCGGAGAACATTTTTGGCTACAAAAATTCATAACTTCCAAACAGGACCTTAAATCAAAAAAATCCTACGTGGGCGGATACCCAACACTGTAAAGAATATGTGGTAAAAATTTAAGCCAAATCGGTTTAGTAGATTCGGAGATATTTGACACCCCGGTTCAAAAAAGTAGTTTCGAGAAAAACGCAAAAGAAAAAAATTTACCGCGTCGGGGCCGACTCGGCCGCGCTCACTTCTAAACGCTGTAACTTCGGAACTAATTCGAATACCGATATGATGTAAAGTGTAAAAGATTCTTAAAACTATAGAGGATTTTTTGAGCCAAAAAAAAAAAATGGTTTTTTATTTTTTTCAGGGGTGGCGTAACCCCTTAAGCCAGACTTTTCACTCGATACTCGGTATAGCGAAGAAGCAACGACAACGATATTATAATTTTGAGGACAGCCAAATATGTGCTTTACATTGATCAGCATATGCAAAAATCTTTCAATTTGTATTGCAATCGAGTTCATGCATCAACAAGTTACCATACCGTTAATTTCTTAAAGTTGTAATTAAGCATATGCACTGTGGGACACCATTGAACAACCTAAGAGCTTATTGCGCAACTTAAGAGCCATTTATATTTCCATATGAATTAATAGCACTATCTACACACATAAATGGAATTATTGAAATTTAGAATACACAAAATTTCGTCAAAAGACAACAAAAAAGGCAAAGCGAAATTGTAAAACTGGCAAATAGCAAGTAACATAAATGAAATTCAAAACAATCAGACAAACAGTTATGTGAGTAGCGCCATAGTTGAGTTATGAGAATATTTATTCATATATATGTATGTATGTGTGTATCACATTATTTGACCTATGCAATATGAAATCCATGTACGAGTGGATAATACTACGTCGCAAGCTCTTTTTTGTCGACCTAGGAAAAAGTCTGGGAAAGTGCGAAGAAAGGGAAAAATGTGTCAACTAGTGAGTGAATATGCCAGACAGGCATAAATCAAAGCCAAAGTCAAAGCCTAGGTCTCTTCTAGTCTGGAATGAGGTAGAACAAAACATCACTCACGTACAGTGTGCGATCGGTGGGGCAATGAGAGCGGGTACTGGTACGGCGGGAGCTTAAATGTTTAGCTCAATGTAAGTTGAATATACAAATGTACATACGACTGTTTGTACATACAATGCGGAAATGCAGTTTCCAAGTTTGTTACTGACTATAGTTTTTTAGCATTTTTGCTATTTTGCCGATTTGCTTCAACAAGAGAGTGCAATTTTTATACCCTTGCAAAAAGGGTATATTAATTTTGGTCAGAAGTGTGCATCGGACAGAAGACAGCATCTCCGACCATATTAAGTATATATATACTTGATCAGCACTAAGAGACCAGTTCAAATAGCCATGTCCGTCTGTCAGACCGTCCGATGCAAATTCCTCCTAGACCATAAGAGCTACAGAGTTTAGATTTTCCTTTTTGACGGCTATAGGTAGGGAAAGAGTGACACAAGACTTACCATGTCAGATACAAACATATTTGTATACAAAAATGCAAATTTCATATGAAATAAAATTGATTTGGTTGCGAAAGTTTAGGAAGAAACTATTCCGATCATTTTACAAGCTGTAATTCCGATGTCCATATAAATACTGAGGTATTTTCGCATATAATCGAATAAATACACTACACACTGGACTTATAAAACTAAGGTTATTTCGGAAATCTAACTATGTATAAGTCATTTAAATGGTTGACATTCAACGAAAATCGTTTGCCTTGCTAAGCGGACGTCGAAAATGGTTTAAATTATCGTACAGCCTAAAAGTATGCATTTTCATACTTGGTCTTATACTTATACGTAACACATCGCAATGTGAAAATTTCTCAAGCAGCGACGATAGCGACTTGGATACGGATCACGAAAACAGTGACGTTTCCCTGGATATGCAGGTCGAATGCTCAGATTAATGTTCATGTTTTTCATCTAACTTAATGGTATATTATACTATTTTGTGTGTTTATACTTAAATATAATAAAAAATTTTCCATTCTAAAATGCGCAGTTATTGGTTATTGGGGCATTTTCAGCTTTACGTCTGAAGATTTGAAGAGTTGCTTGAAAAAAAATAAATTGTGTAGACATCCTTTAATTATTTTATACATGCTGTTTACTAAAAAAGGCTTAAAATTTTTTAAAAATAAAGCCTAAAAGTATGCAAATGGGGTAATTTTTACAATTTTGGGCGGATAACGGTAAAAACGTGGTATATTCAAAAAAAAAAAAAAAAATTCTATTTTGATCTGACTTATGTGCGTGCCAAATTTTAGCTTTCTAGCATTTGAAATGTAGTTTATGCCAAAAAAAAGTGAATCTGGCCCAATGTGCATTGGAGTAAAATGGTATAATAAAGTCGCCATTTTTAATAGCATTTTTATCATATATTTTAATTTGAGTGCCTACCAAGCTGCTTTCCCTTTCTCATACTTACAATTAGACTTTTAATTGATGCAATTTAATTTTTAAAATTTTATTATTAACCCATACATGCTTTTTATGTACAAGGTTATTTTTTTTTTGAGTCGCTGATAATGTTACATTGTACTTTGTACAATGTACATTGCTTTAACTTAATATTTATTTTTTTTTAATCTAAAACGTTGCGTTGAGAAATTTTTTGCATACATAAGTTTTCTGGTCCCAAGTTCGAGTTTTGCGGCATAAAGTCACAATTTTTAATAGAGAAAGTGGACACACTACGCACAAAATACTGATGAATACAATTGTAATTGTAATATAATACTTATATTACTTAATAATTATATAGTTGAATAACACAGGCCGACATGAGTTTTGGTGACGTTAACTTGAGAGATGTTTTTAGCTAATACGCTGCACTATGGTCCAGATGCCAAAAATTTTGGCATAAAGTCGATTTTTTGATGTTAATAAATCGTTGGTTTTTTATTTTAATCATAAAATAAACTCATCATACATTATAAAAATTGTAATAAAAAATTTGAAAAGCGCCAACAAAGCTTTAAGAAAGTTTTTAAAAGTGAGTTAGCGATCTGATGATTTTGCAATAGAAATTGGGGCCAAAATATTTAGTTGCTTTATGTTGTGCCACATTCTTCAAATTGGTTTAGAAAATTTATCTAAATTATGGAAAGTAATCTTCAAGGTATGCACTATCAAATGTATAATGTTATATTATGTGGACTTCCAGTTATTTAGTGTTGAGTAATGTCCAATTTATATGTATTTTTTTTAGAAAATTAACATGCGTTTTCCGTGTATCGTGGAATATACCTAATGTGCTGTTCCATGCTGAAAGCAACTTATTGGTCCAGTTTGTACTTGGAGTGTTGTCTTTAGCCACAAATCAAAAACTCATCCCCGTTCGTCCCCCTTTTCACACATCTTGGTAATATAGAGGAACGTTCGATTAGAATTGTGCTAAAATGCTAGAGTTTTGGCTTGTAATTTTCCGGTTTTTGCCAAAATTTAAAATTTTTTAGATTATACTAAAAAGTTTTGGGTAAAGTGGATTAGTTTTAGTTCGTCTTTTATTCATTTAATGCACAGTAATAATAACACAGGCCGACATTTTCGAGGTCATGAAAAAGTGTTCCAAGTTCAATAGGTCTTTTATAGTAATTTGGGGTTGCTGATCACGGCCCTGTACTTAGTTTTTGCCCATCACATCAGGATTTCGAAAAAAATGCGTTGGAATTATTCAAAATGGCCTAATTTTCAATATTTTCTAGTATAATATAAACAAGTTATTATACTCAAAACGTTATTATTTTAACCTATTAATATATTAGGTATTCGTTTCTTTGTTATCATGCATTTTGGATATGGTTCCAAAATGAGTAAAATTCGAACCAAAAAGTATTGTATAGGGATTCAAAGAATTTGCAACTTGTTAATTTTAAAAAAATTATTGTAATTTTATGCATCTAACAAATTGTTTATAAGTAATGTTGGCAAACAACAGCTATTTTTCTTAAACAAGAAATTCTACAATTCGTTAAAAATGTAGAAAAACCATTTTTAACTTTATATAGTATACATTTGGGTGCAGTCAGAATCAGCGTACCCGAATTAGTGAAAAACACCTCTCAGGTTAACGTCACCAAAAATCATATCGGCCTGTGTAATAGAAAATAAAATCGACTTATCGAATAATTAATAATGCGCCTAAAAGTTTGCAACTTGGTCAAATTTTACACTTTTCTACAAATTACGAGAAATTAATGGTCGCATTGCAAAACAAAAAAAAAACTAAAATTTTTTGTTGGTCTTACGAACCTGACATCACATGAAGATTTTGTGAAATCAGGTGATCTGAGGTTGAAAAATAGGCATTCAAAAGTGTACTATATAAAGTTCAAAATAATTTTAGAATATCCTGTTCAAGGTAAATAGTTCTTTTTTGTAAACATTACTAATAAACAATTTGTAAGATGCATAAGATTCCAATAACTCTTTAAAATTAAAAAAAAAAAGCAAATTCTTTGAATCTCTAAAGCATACTTTTTGGTTAAAATTCGAATGGAATGATATTATCCACTATAACAAAGAAACACATCTTTGACATGTTGTAAATTGCTTTTAAATCATACCTAAAATAATAATGTTTTCAGTATAATAATTTTACTATATTGTACCATAAAATATTGCAAATAAGGTCATTTTGGAAAAAAATGTCGGACTGTGTAATTAGGGGGGCATAATATTTAACTTTTCTCAGCTGTTTATGCTTCTTCTTTTTTTGGCGGGCCAATATCAGTACAGAGTTGTCAACATGCTTCATTTTTTCTATAGTAACGTACTAGTTCCAGCAGGTTGGTAGGATCGCTTTGAGCAAAAACGAACGCTGTTTAATTTTTTCAATGGCGTTTTCGTAAAACAATAAATTGAGCATGAAGTAAGTAAGTCGTCTAGGCGACTTGTGTATACCATGCATACCAAGTAAAAAAATTTTCAAATTTAGAAAAGCCTCATAGCAAATGTATGTACATATGTCATCTCGCTCTCTTTTCAAACATCCGATCACTCTAGCGCCGCCACTAGGCAACGGACAATTCTGCCTTTATGGACCGCCTAGTTAAATTCGTTCATAGGTATATTTAGCATATTTCTAGTCGGATTTTAATAAAATTGGGAAGTTTGGTAGAAATATTTAAATAGTCTGCCGAATTTGATTATGATAGTCAAAAAATTTTAAGAGGCAATCGGTTTTTGCTAAATTATGGAGGTGGAAGTGGGCGTGGCAAACAAATTTAAATATTTATATTCTGCGCGCATACTAATCCAGCATACATACTAAATTTGGTGGCTCGTCCAATTCCGAGTTGGATTAGGCTTCTACTAATAAACAAAATTGAAACAGTGGAAACGGAACAAGCGATGGCTAACGTCGTGGAAAAGCAAAGTCAATTGCAACAGATGATGCAATTACTGACGCTTAAAATACAAGTCGATGAGTAGCGAGAAAGTCAAGTCCATATGGCATCGAAGTTTTAGAGTACAATGCAGATGCATTTGAGCTTAACAAAAAGCAAATGTACGCACAGGCGGGAGGCAAGATGAAAGGTGCTGCCAAACTGTTTTTCGAATCAGTAAGTGTTAACAATTATGCCAATTTGAAAAGCTGTCTAATCGAAGAATTTGAGTGTGAATTAAATAGCGCTGAAGTCCACCAACTGTTGAGAGAACGTAAAAAGCGTAAATAGGCGTCGATTCATGAGTATATTCTTAGTATGAGAAAGATCGCCTCTGATGGGGATGTAGAAGAGTCAGCTGTTTTGCGATACATCGTCGACAATCTGTTTCTTAAGAACGAATTCAAAGTTGGTCTATATGCATGTAAAACCTTTAAGAAGCTAAGGGAAGCCTATGAAATCGTGGATAAACTGGCCAAGAACGATCCAAGGAGTATTTTAAAAACCACAACAGATGTAGCAAAGACGCAGCTTCCCAAAAGGCAGTTTTGTTTTAAATGCGGATTAGCTGAACACAAAATAAAAGATTGCTTGGGCGAAACGAAATGTTTTAAGTGGAGATTTTAAAGTCCGCAATATAGTTAATCGTCGACGAGTTAAAAAGATGTCCGTAAATGGTGTTTTGATTGTCTTGCTTGTAGACACGGGATCGGATGTGTCAATCTTCTCGGAAAGCATTGCGAAACAGTTGCCAAACATCAAAGTGCATAGGAACGAATCAACGTTGACTGGTCTAGACAAAAAATAAACAAAACCGACAGGAGCCTTTGTGGCCGATGTTGTTGTTGACGATCTGCATACAACTCAGAAATTTATCATAGTGCCTGATGAGGCAGTTGAGTGCAATGCCTTAATTGGATTCGACTTCGTTGAAAAGTTCACCATCACATACGCCGATGGGGAATACACTTTTTCAAAGGGCGATACCGGTGGAGACTCAAAGAGGAGTGCATTGCTGGCTCATACAAAGTCTTTGAGGTTGACAGTGTATATGAAGCACAGGGCCGCAGAGAGAAATTAGGGCCCGGGGGTAACCATGCTCGGGCTACCTAATCCTCTTCAAATAAATTCGCTATTTTCGACTGTGATGTATCGCGGGCCCTTCTAAAAACTGCGGGCCCGGGGGAACCCACCCGTCACCCCCTCCCTCTTGGTGGCCCTGATGAAGCACCAACAATCTATCAAAAAGTAGTTCGCGAATTAACAGAAAGCATACAAGAGCAGCCGAAACAAAACCAGAAGGAATGCCCAGTCAAACTTCAAATTATTCCGAATGCAACAACAATGAAGTCGTTTCACCAGTCGCCATCAAGATTGTCTGCCTGCGAGAAGCAGTCAAAAATCAACTCAAATCAAAAATCAATGGCTGACTTGGGTCAGGGAATAGTACGAAAATCAACTTCGAGTGTGGCTAACCGGGTAGTTGTTGTTCAAAAGAAAGATGGTACACCAAGGATTTGCATTGATTATCGACAACTCAATAGTATGACCCTGTCTGACCGCTCTTCGGTCCCATTGATAGAAGAAATTCTGGAAAAGCTTCAAACGGCCACATTCTTTTCAGTTTTGGATTTCAAAAATGGTTTTTTTCAACGTGCCGGTGGAGTAAGTAAGTACCTAACAGCATTTGTCTCAAATCGCAAGACCATTAAAAAATTTACTTCGAAAGGATGTAAAATTTTATATAGGTGCAGCTGAACGATCTTTGCGGAAGTTAAAGGAGTTGCTAACGAGCGAACCGCTGTTGCATCTATACTCGAGAGATGCTCCCACCGAGTTGCACACAGACGCATCAAAGTATGGTTTTGGAGCGATGGTACTCCAAAGTTTTAGCGATAAACTCTACCCGGTGTATTTTTAAAGTAAAAAAAAGGACCGAATCCGAAGCTCAACGTCACAGATACATAATAGAAGACAAGGCTATGTATCTGGCTCTACGAAAGTTCCGGCACTACCTGATTGGGTTTCACTTTAAATTAGTGACGGACTGTTTAGCGTTCAAGCAGACGACAAAGAAGGAAGTCGTGCCAAGAGAGGTGACATAGTATGTACTGTATTTGCAAGATTTCACCTGTGATATTATTCACAAACCAGGAAAAAGTATGCAGCACGTGGATCATCTGAGCCGCTATCCACAATCAATTTATAATATATCAACGGAGGTATCGGTACACATCAAAAAGGCGAAAATTACAAGATCAAAGGCGGGTTACTGTACAAAGCAATAGATGGAAATGTTTTAATCGCGGTGCCAAAACAGATGGAGAGTGAAATAATTCGTGAAGCCCACGAAATTGGCCATTTTGCTACCCGAAACACAAAGCGTGCGATTTGTCAGCAGTATTGGATCCCTCATTTAGAGCGTAAGGTGTCTAATTTTATTATACCATACACCCATAGGGTGAAATGGTATATTAAAGTTGCCAAAATGTATGTAACAGGCAGAAGGAAGCTTCTCCGACCCCATAAAGTATATATATTCTTGATCAGGATCAACAGCCGAGTCGATCAAGCCTTGTCCGTCTGTCCGTCCGTCTGTCCGTCTGTCCGTATGAACACCTAGATCTCGGAGACTGTAAAAGCTAGAGCCACCAAACTTGGTATGTAGACTCGTGTAGTATGTAGAGTGATCAAGTTTATTTCAAATTTTTGCCACGCCCCTTTCCGCCCACGCAATTTAAAAAAAGCGTTTATCTCAAAAACTATTACAGCTAGAGACACCATATTTGGTATGTATATTTGTTTAGTAAACACGCACATTTTGTATGCGTAAAAATTTTGCCACGCCCTTTTCCGCCCCCGTAATTTGAAAAACTTGATTATCTCCCGTATTTTTTTACCTTATGCAATCAAATTTGGCACACTTAAATTTGATACTAATATCTAGCAAAATACCAAATTTTATCAATCGGACAAAAAACAGTCGAGTTATGCATATAAACGTTTTTCCATAAGGCCGGAGTTGGCCGTTGGCTGGTGGGGGCGCTAGGGTGCTCGTATGATTGAGTGAGCGAGATACTAAGATATGCTTGTAAAATGCATGTGAAAATGCATTAATTTAATAAAGTTGAAATATTTGCTTTACTGGTGTATGGTATACCAAAGTCGGCGAGACGACTTACTTACTTCATTTTTTTTTCATAATTGTATCCGTTGTTTAATTCACAGCAAAAAACTTGGCAAGCAAGAAGGTCAGATGCATTTGATTGACAAAGGTGACACCCCGTTGCGTACTCTGCATATCGATCATTTGGGGCCGATGGATGCCACGTCTAAGTCGTACAAATATATCCTTGCCATGGTAGACGTATTTGGGAAATTTGTGTGACTCTTTACCATGAAGTCAACAGGCCACGATGAAGTCATACAAAAGCTGACAGAATGGTCTCACATATTTGGTTTCCCGAAACGTATTATAAGTGACCGAGGTTCTGTCTTTTTGTCGAACGCATTTGCAGAATTTGTCGCCGAGAATAAAGACGAACACATCCTTACAACCATTGAAGTTGCTCGAGGCAACGGGCAAATAGAACGCGTGAATCGATCCATACTGGCCGTCATATCGAAGCTGTCTGCTGAAGAGTCAAGTAAATGGCACAAATATGTCCCACAGGTTTAAAAGGCTCTTAACTCACAGGTCCACCCATCTACAAAAGATTCACCATTCGAGCTGATGTTTGGAACGAAAATGAGCGTGAGAGTTTACGTGACGAAGCCAAGAAGAATATCCTAGAAGTACCGATGACTTACAAACGCAACTTTGACACAGGACGCAAGCAGGATCATGGGTACTTGTTGGGTGTCGCAGGCCGGTCTGGCCAGTTGTTTTCTTGGCCCTTGTGAGGTAACTAAAATAAAGAGGAACGGTCGCTATGATGTACGCAAAGCTGCCCAAGTGAAAGGACCAAATCAGACGAGCACAAGTTCCGACAATATGAAGCTGTGGAGGTATGTTGTTGACAATGACGATCCGGAATTATCTGGAACAGATGATGATGATCAGGAGGGCCGAATGTGAAGAGGTGTTGTACAGATCAGAATGGTTATGCCCGTCCCTGGTAATTGAGAGAGCGAATTGGAGCGAGAATCGTCAGTAGTCAGTTGCAGTTGAGAGTTGAAAGTCGTAGTCGTCAGTTGTCAGTCGAAAGTCGTCGCGAAGCTCAATCAAATTGTTCTCAGTTGTCTTTTGTATAACCAATGTACTGTAACCTAACCACTCAGAATCATTCATAATACTATTGTTAATCAGCAGTCCTCGGTAGATGAGTTGTCTAAGTGGCCCAGTCATTTAGTAAACTGAACAACGAGGATCCGGGTTCGAATCCCAGGCTAGTGTATGGATGTAGTTTTCGTCTAAGCCGAGGGCCTTAGTTGCCAGTGCTTGTAAAATATAGTTAGGTTGATAGTTTATAACTATATCCTATACTTTAATAATAATAAACTATTGTTAATCAACATAATCATTATAATAAACTTTACATACATACTAAATTTAATGTCTCTAGCTGTTATAGTTTTTAAGGAAATCTGTTTTATATAAATTCCAGTGCCGAAGGGGTCGTGGCCATAAGTTTGAACAATTTGTTTCTGCGCGCTAACTAAGCGAATATATATCCAAAGTTAACGTCTGTATCGATTGTAGTTTTTAAGAAAAACAGTTTTATGAAAATGTTGGGGGCGTAAGGGAGCGTGGCCGAAGTTCCAATTATCTATACATTTACATACATACTATACGAGTCTACATACCGAATTTGGTGGCTCTAGCTCTTACAGTCTCCGAGATCTAGGTGTTCATACAGACGGACATGGTTTGATCGACTGGGCTGTTGATCGTGATCAAGAATATACATGTGTAATAACCCGGTACTTTGCAATAAAACACGTTACTTCCAAATTCATAAACACAGGTATATTCTCCCGCTTCGATGCGGCCGCTTTGATTGTCACAAATATACTAAATACATATATACTAATTAGATCCAAGAGAGAGAGGTAATAATGGATCATAGATAGAGAGAGAGAGAGTTAGAGTTGTAGGCGTCGATTGCCGCTTAGCATCTTGGTGCTGGTTTCCACATCCCTCCTTTTCTCACGAGCTTAAGCTTTAATCCCTCGGTGAAGTTTTCGTAATCCTCTTCTGGTGCTTGCTCCTCGAGTTGTGCGTCTGGCTGTGGAGTTTGGTTTGTGGCAGGTATTGGAAACGATTTTGTGTTGGTAGCATCGGACGATTCCGTTTCACCAGGGACCCTTTTAAGGTGATTTGCATTTCTTATGAGCGTTTTGCCTCCCTCACATACTTGTACTATATTCCCTTCTTTATTCAAGACTTCGTATTCAGTAGTGTCAACATTTGGTGTTAGTTTGTGGGGAAACACTACATTCTTAAGAACCACCTTATCTCCTACATTGATATTTACTTCCTTTGCTCCTCTCCTTTTATCTGCAGTTTCCTTTCCCTTTTGTTTATTGATGCAGTCATTATCCCTTTCCGCTGAGTCTGTAAACACTCCCACTAAATCTTGTATTCCCGGGATTTTATCCCTAATGACTCGATTGAACATCAGCTCTGTAGGAGCGGAGCCTGTGGTCCCATGAGGGGTTACATTATACATCAGTGTGAAAGCTTGAATTTCATCCTTAAGATTTTTCTTGTTTTGATGAGCTATCTTCAACCGCTTGACTAATGCCTTGTTCATATTCTCGACCTCGCCGTTAGCCTGTGGCCAATAAGGGGGTGTTGTTATTTGCTCGATGCCGCATGATTTACAATAGTTTCTGAATTCAAGGCTTACATATTGTCGGCCATTATCGGTTCGTAACTCTTTCGGGTAACCAAGCCTACTGAAAATTTCCCCACACGCCCCAATTAGTGATTCCGATCTAATGGAGCGAAGGAATTTAAACTCCATGTATCTAGAGTAATAGTCTATTAAGACTAAAATATATTCATTGTTTGGTAGTGGCCCTAAAAGATCTGTAGCGACCGAAATCCATGGCCCATTCGGAAATTCTGTTCTCTTCATAGGCGGTGGATTTGTCGCTTGGGATACTAAAATACAATCAAAACAATTCTTTACAAATTTCTCGGTATTTCTGTTAATTTGGAGCCATCAGACTTTGGACCTCAATCTTCGCTTCATGGCTGATTCGCCAGGATGTCCCTCATGTGCCAGCACCAACACTTTCTGTCTCAATGTTGCCGGAATAACAATCCGAACTCCTCTTAGCATGATTGTTCCAATAGTTGACAGTTCATGTCGAAATGGGTATAATTTATTTGACATTGCCGAATCCCAAGAACCTTGCTCAAGGCACACCATTGCGTCTAATATTTCCTCATCCTGTGTGCTGTTTTCAGCTATTTCAGATATCGATATTGATATTGGTGTAGCGATTTCAATAATTCGCAATATGCTATGCTCACCCTTGATGTCGTAAGAACTGGTTGGCTATTACTATGTTTTCCTTTCCTGATTTGTAAATGACTTTAAACTTATACGCTTGAAGACGCAGAAGCCATCTTTCGATACGCGCTGGAGGCTTTGATGTTGGCTTGAAAATGGTTTCTAGTGGTTTGTGGTCAGTCACTAATTCGAACTCTAGACCTATCAGATAAAAATAGTATTTCTCTACCGCCCAGACCAAAGCTAAACTCTCCTTTTCCGTTTGGGAGTATCGCTTTTCTATATTCGTTAAGCTCCTACTAGCAAATGCAATTATATTGGGCTCGCCCTCATCGTTAAATTGCAACAGTACTGCACCTAGAGCAACCGGACTAGCATCAGCGATTAGTCGCGTTCTATTTTTAGGGTTAAAATATGAGAGACTTGGGATTTTAGTTAAAGCTAACTTTAGCTTTTGAAACCCATTTTCTTCAGCTGGTTCCCAAATAAACTTCCGATCTTTCTTTAAAAGCTCACGTAAAGGCTCTGTTTGGTCCGCTAGGTCTGCAATGAACTTGCCCACATAGGTAACTAGTCCTAGGAAACTACGAGTTTCTTCCTTGTTTTTGGGTGGCCGAAATAATCTAATAGATTCAATTTATCAGGATCTACTTCAATTTCTTTGTCTGTTAAAATGTGTCCCAAAAATTTAATTCTATTTGTCTCCCAAATGCATTTCTCATTGTTTAGAAGAACATTATTATTATTGAAAACGCTTCGAACCTTTTCCAGTGCCTTATCGTGCTCTTCTTTGCTACTTCCAAAAATTATTACATCGTCGATATAATTCATCACGTTGTTGCACGGTGCTAAGAGTTCTTCCATCCGTCGTTGGAAGATTTCCGGCGCCGCATTTATACCAAACATTAGTCGCTTATACCTAAATAACCCCTTCGGTGTAATAAAAGTTGTTATCTGCCTACTTGTTTCATCTAACTCCAATTGATGGTACGCGTCCTTTAGGTCAAGTCGTGAAAAGATTCTGGCATTTCTTAATTTAGTCATAAAAGATTCAAATGTCGGCAAAGGGTAGTTCTCACGAAGAATCGCACGGTTGGCTTGCCTCATATTCAAACATATTCGAATATCACCACTTTCTTTGAACGCGATCACCACTGGAGAGATCCACGGGCTGTGACCCCTGACCGGTTCAATAATGTCCAGATTGTAGGCTTCCTCCAACTTAGCATTGACTTTCTCTTCGAGCGCAACAGGAATACGCCTCATTGGTTGTTTCACAGGATCAACGTAGGGGTCTATTGTTAGTTTCACACTAATACCTTTCCACTTGGGAAATGGTGGCACAATCTCAATGTTGTTAACCGGTAGTCCAACTCGCAGAACATTTAACTTCGTTGCTGTTTCCCGTCCCAGCAGTGACTGCCGTCCTTTTTCAATTACAAAGAAGGATGCAATCAGCTCGGGGTTCTGCTTGATTGATATCGGTGCCTGAAAAATACAAATAACTTTAAGGATTTTATCTGAGGCGTATCCCCTAAATTGACTTTGTGAATTTCCGCGGACGTTAAAAACTGTTGCTTTCTTTAATTGAAGAGTTAACCAATCGTCTTGCGAGATAAGGTTAAACCGGGATCCAGAATCAATTACTAGGGAAACATCTGCACCTCCAATTCGGCATTGTATCATCTCTTCATACTCCTCGTCACTGTCTATCTTAAAACAATTCCGTTGGATTGTCTTATTTTCCACTGGATTATCTTCTTCAATTCGGTGCACACATTTGCGTTTGGAATTTCCCATCGCTTCCTTGTCATTTGACTGTGGGTATGGGCGTTTAAGGTTTGTTCTGCATCTGCGGGCAAAGTGACCCACACGAGAGCATCGGTTGCATTTAATCTGGCGTGCTGGGCACATCTGACTATCTTCCTTGTGTCCTGACCGTCCGCACCTTCCACAATCACTCTGATTAATTTTCCTTGATTTTATATTAGTGATTTTATTTATGATTTCTGGCAATGACTTCGAGTGCATAAGCTGCGACTGCTTATTTATTTCCTCGTCCACTTCGCAGGCTTCGATGATTTCGCTTAAAGTTTGTTCTTTTTCCAATAATTTCTTTTTTAGTTCCGTACTAGCCCAGATGTCAATGATTTTATCTTTTAAACAAATTTCTTCTATTTCGGCTTTCGTAGACCCGAAATTACACTTTTGGATTTGTTGGCGCAAACGCAAAAAAAACTTCTCAAATGTTTCACCTTCTTCAGGAGAGATTTTCCTAAAAAGGTGTCTTTCAAAAGTCGAGTTTTGCTTGGGTGAGAAGTAAGCTGTCAGTTTATCGACTAGCACAGAAAAAACATCATTTTGATCGGCCTCGTTAAATTCTACTATGGCACCCGGCAATGCGTATGCAACCGTCTGCAATTGGATACCACCCAAATGTAACAATTTTGTTCTTTTCTGAATTACAGATTTGACTTCTTCCACTTCCAGATAAATCTTAAAAGCGCGCATCCACTTTTCCCATTCATTTTGGAGCATTGCGTTCCCCAAACTTTCACACAGAAAAGGTTTTATGACGCTTTCGGTCATTGCGAATAAGTATAGATGTTTTGTCTGAAAACAAAAATCACCCATTCATTAAATGCATCTATCGAGCAAGTTGCGTTTTATCGAATATTCCCAAAACATTTGTTCTATTAATTTTTCATCGGCAGACTGCCACTGACCACTGTCAGATAATATCTTGACTTTTTTTTTTTTTTACATTTGTTTAATCTCTTATCGGCTTTTAGCCTCTTGCCAGCCTTTGCCAGATAGTTTTTGTTATTAAACATCTGTTTAACACCTTATCGGCTTTTCGCCCCTGACCTTTGTCAGATAGTTCTTCTTATTAAACATTTGTTTAATATCTTATCGGTTTCCACCTCTGACCTTTGTCAGATACTTCTTTATTAAACATTTGCTTAATAATTAATCGGCATTTCGCCTCTGACATTTGTCAGATTTCTTTTCGCTTTCATCTCTTTTTTTTTTATTATGAGTGAAAAATGCATTTGACTTTTTTTTTTGTCCATGCATACGCGTACGTATGTATGTGCTTTATGCCTACTATGATTACACCGTTTTAGGGTTTCTCTTAAAAAAAACAATTTCTCCTTCTGTTTTTCTCTTTGAACTCGTAAGCACAGAGAACGCAAAACGAAAAGAAATAAAAAAAAACTAACGGATCGTAGCAAGGCATTGGACTTGCACTGGTACAGCCACGCTGCATTTATATATTGCTAATGTTTCTCTTTTCCTTTTTTTCCCATTTCACTATTTAACTATTTTATTTGCTAGTTCGCTATATTGTTTTTAATTAATTGTTTTTTTTTTTTACCTCGTCGCCAATGTAATAACCCGGTACTTTCCAATAAAACACGTTACTTCCAAATTCATAAACACAGGTATATTCTCCCGCTTCGATGCGGCCCATTTGATTGTCACAAATATACTAAATACATAAATACTAATTAGAACCAAGAGAGAGAGGTAATAATGGATCATAGATAGAGAGAGAGAGAGTTAGAGTTGTAGGCGTCGATTGCCGCTTAGCATCTTGGTGCTGGTTCCCACAACATGTATACTTTATGGGGTCGAAGAAGCTTCTCACCCTATGTGTGCATGGTATAATAAGAATAAACATGTTAAGCGATTGCTTAAATGCGTTTCGTTTCAAAAGTTATCAAAGTCTAATTCAACAGTAGGTACTTTATTCGATTCACATTTTGATACAAGCGGAATATTATCAAATTGTTGGAGGAAAAGCAGAGAGTTTTTTAAACTGTCGAATATCTGTGATACCATACTGTTAGAGGTGGATATTTCATAGTCTCTCGTGGAGTTCACTTTGAATTCTATATCAAAAAAAAAAAAAAAGAGGGCGTCTAACGGCTAGACACGATAGAAGTGAAACCTTCCGTAAAACAAACTGAGAGAGAATGAGACGAAAGCAGCATTAGGAGCGGGATAATTATAGGTTCATTATAATATTGCTATAAAGGTCATGTTTTATTTTCTTCATTTTATTATTATTCATCCTCAATCAAAAATTTGTTTGAGCAGGCTTCAGGTCAATCTTACTGATTTATTGTAAGACTTTAAATCATAGGCAGCACAAAAGGTGAGCAGGTTGTCTGTATAGCTATTTCAAGAACCACCAAGTTCTATCATCAGCAGACTTCGCTAAAGAATCCACAATTGTAATGGCCATACCATATCTTCAACACTAAAACTAGTTGGGAATTACATTGCCAACTAAATGAAGCGAAAAAAGAGAACGGCAAAGCTTGCAACTGCAGATTCCACCTTTTTTGTGTGCATACCCATGGGCGTATGGCCATTACAATTGTGGATTCTTTAGCGAAGTCTGCTGATGATAGAACTTGGTGGTTCTTGAAATAGCTATACAGACAACCTGCTCACCTTTTGTGCTGCCTATGATTTAAAGTCTTACAATAAATCAGTAAGATTGACCTGAAGCCTGCTCAAACAAATTTTTGATTAACTTCAATAAGGTCGAAATCTAGACAAATACCAAAAACGGAAGGCCCGCCGTTTTACACTTGCTGTAAAAACCCTCTTTTTTGCATATAGTACAATATACTATTACAAAATATTTGGGCGCGACGATTAGTTGGTTAAGGCGAAGCCCTTTACACTAATTCAGCTGGCGCCCATGGGTATGCACACAAAAAAGGTGGAATCTGCAGTTGCAAGCTTTGCCGTTCTCTTTTTTCGCTTCATTTAGTTGGCAATGTAATTCCCAACTAGTTTTAGTGTTGAAGATATGGTATGGCCATTACAATTGTGGATTCTTTAGCGAAGTCTGCTGATGATAGAACTTGGTGGTTCTTGAAATAGCTATACAGACAACCTGCTCACCTTTTGTGCTGCCTATGATTTAAAGTCTTACAATAAATCAGTAAGATTGACCTGAAGCCTGCTCAAACAAATTTTTGATTAACTTCAATAAGGTCGAAATCTAGACAAATACCAAAAACGGAAGGCCCGCCGTTTTACACTTGCTGTAAAAACCCTCTTTTTTGCATATAGTACAATATACTATTACAAAATATTTGGGCGCGACGATTAGTTGGTTAAGGCGAAGCCCTTTACACTAATTCAGCTGGCGCCCATGGGTATGCACACAAAAAAGGTGGAATCTGCAGTTGCAAGCTTTGCCGTTCTCTTTTTTCGCTTCATTTAGTTGGCAATGTAATTCCCAACTAGTTTTAGTGTTGAAGATATGGTATGGCCATTACAATTGTGGATTCTTTAGCGAAGTCTGCTGATGATAGAACTTGGTGGTTCTTGAAATAGCTATACAGACAACCTGCTCACCTTTTGTGCTGCCTATGATTTAAAGTCTTACAATAAATCAGTAAGATTGACCTGAAGCCTGCTCAAACAAATTTTTGATTAACTTCAATAAGGTCGAAATCTAGACAAATACCAAAAACGGAAGGCCCGCCGTTTTACACTTGCTGTAAAAACCCTCTTTTTTGCATATAGTACAATATACTATTACAAAATATTTGGGCGCGACGATTAGTTGGTTAAGGCGAAGCCCTTTACACTAATTCAGCTGGCGCCCATGGGTATGCACACAAAAAAGGTGGAATCTGCAGTTGCAAGCTTTGCCGTTCTCTTTTTTCGCTTCATTTAGTTGGCAATGTAATTCCCAACTAGTTTTAGTGTTGAAGATATGGTATGGCCATTACAATTGTGGATTCTTTAGCGAAGTCTGCTGATGATAGAACTTGGTGGTTCTTGAAATAGCTATACAGACAACCTGCTCACCTTTTGTGCTGCCTATGATTTAAAGTCTTACAATAAATCAGTAAGATTGACCTGAAGCCTGCTCAAACAAATTTTTGATTAACTTCAATAAGGTCGAAATCTAGACAAATACCAAAAACGGAAGGCCCGCCGTTTTACACTTGCTGTAAAAACCCTCTTTTTTGCATATAGTACAATATACTATTACAAAATATTTGGGCGCGACGATTAGTTGGTTAAGGCGAAGCCCTTTACACTAATTCAGCTGGCGCCCATGGGTATGCACACAAAAAAGGTGGAATCTGCAGTTGCAAGCTTTGCCGTTCTCTTTTTCGCTTCATTTAGTTGGCAATGTAATTCCCAACTAGTTTTAGTGTTGAAGATATGGTATGGCCATTACAATTGTGGATTCTTTAGCGAAGTCTGCTGATGATAGAACTTGGTGGTTCTTGAAATAGCTATACAGACAACCTGCTCACCTTTTGTGCTGCCTATGATTTAAAGTCTTACAATAAATCAGTAAGATTGACCTGAAGCCTGCTCAAACAAATTTTTGATTAACTTCAATAAGGTCGAAATCTAGACAAATACCAAAAACGGAAGGCCCGCCGTTTTACACTTGCTGTAAAAACCCTCTTTTTTGCATATAGTACAATATACTATTACAAAATATTTGGGCGCGACGATTAGTTGGTTAAGGCGAAGCCCTTTACACTAATTCAGCTGGCGCCCATGGGTATGCACACAAAAAAGGTGGAATCTGCAGTTGCAAGCTTTGCCGTTCTCTTTTTTCGCTTCATTTAGTTGGCAATGTAATTCCCAACTAGTTTTAGTGTTGAAGATATGGTATGGCCATTACAATTGTGGATTCTTTAGCGAAGTCTGCTGATGATAGAACTTGGTGGTTCTTGAAATAGCTATACAGACAACCTGCTCACCTTTTGTGCTGCCTATGATTTAAAGTCTTACAATAAATCAGTAAGATTGACCTGAAGCCTGCTCAAACAAATTTTTGATTAACTTCAATAAGGTCGAAATCTAGACAAATACCAAAAACGGAAGGCCCGCCGCACATAGGTAGATTTTGCAAAATTAGGCGGCCAAAAACATTTGTTCAATAAAATACACTTTAAATGGAAAAAATAATTAAATATTATTGTTTCCTATTAAAATACATTAACTTCCTATTAAAATACATTAATTTTCTATTAAAATACATTAATTTTTTTTAACCTAATACTAAAATAGCAAGGTTTTCTATTGAATATGGGTTAACTTTAAATGAAACATTACAAAAGTTGGCTTTATCTATTAGATTATATTATTATTTTTAAAAAAAACGAATATGTTTATTCTGCTTCTGAGTCCAAATCGTGATGCTCAGCACTATCATTTGGCTCAGCAGGAATGAGCATATTTATGGTTTCCCTTAAAAACACGTGTTCATGTTTTCAATGGAATTTTACGCAAGTCCCGTTAGATTTCCAGAAAAATACGGTTTGCCATCAAGGTTGTTATACAATTTGTGTACATTTCGGCAAAATATTGTGATTGATTGATATTTTGATTTTTAGGCTACGGCCACAACCACTGTACACAGGGTCTCGAATTTTTTTTTTTTATCGGCGCGCAAAAACTTTGAATAAGTATATTTCGTGAATAGGTGGCTATAGGTGGCCAACTATAACTATTTATAATTATTGAAACTATGCAAAAATTATTAAATGAAGAAATATTACAGGGACGGACAGGGAAAGTAGTTATAAGCCCCTTTGAAATTTTTATTTTTAGAAAAATCTGTCTCAAAAGATGTGGTCTTTTATAACAATGCTAGTGTATGCAAAACATTGTTAAAATTGGTGAGTACTACATAACACATAAAGATACATATCTGGACTATTGATATCCATCACAATTACTTTGATAGTAACTTTGCAAAAATAAATATTGACTTTGAAAAAATGTATCACTGAAAAAGGCGAGAATTAAATATGAACACTGTGAATGATAATCGAAGTTTGACTACCTGTAATTCGGCGCGGGCGCTATTTTGAAAGGTGGGAATGATGAGGTTAGTTTCTCGGAAGTATCTCCTAACAATGTGCATCAATAGTTTGTTCTTAAAATGATTTTTTTTTTTTGACTTTTGGCCGCCTACTTTTGCAAAATCTACCTATGTGCGCCGTTTTACACTTGCTGTAAAAACCCTCTTTTTTGCATATAGTACAATATACTATTACAAAATATTTGGGCGCGACGATTAGTTGGTTAAGGCGAAGCCCTTTACACTAATTCAGCTGGCGCCCATGGGTATGCACACAAAAAAGGTGGAATCTGCAGTTGCAAGCTTTGCCGTTCTCTTTTTTCGCTTCATTTAGTTGGCAATGTAATTCCCAACTAGTTTTAGTGTTGAAGATATGGTATGGCCATTACAATTGTGGATTCTTTAGCGAAGTCTGCTGATGATAGAACTTGGTGGTTCTTGAAATAGCTATACAGACAACCTGCTCACCTTTTGTGCTGCCTATGATTTAAAGTCTTACAATAAATCAGTAAGATTGACCTGAAGCCTGCTCAAACAAATTTTTGATTAACTTCAATAAGGTCGAAATCTAGACAAATACCAAAAACGGAAGGCCCGCCGCACATAGGTAGATTTTGCAAAATTAGGCGGCCAAAAACATTTGTTCAATAAAATACACTTTAAATGGAAAAAATAATTAAATATTATTGTTTCCTATTAAAATACATTAACTTCCTATTAAAATACATTAATTTTCTATTAAAATACATTAATTTTTTTTAACCTAATACTAAAATAGCAAGGTTTTCTATTGAATATGGGTTAACTTTAAATGAAACATTACAAAAGTTGGCTTTATCTATTAGATTATATTATTATTTTTAAAAAAAACGAATATGTTTATTCTGCTTCTGAGTCCAAATCGTGATGCTCAGCACTATCATTTGGCTCAGCAGGAATGAGCATATTTATGGTTTCCCTTAAAAACACGTGTTCATGTTTTCAATGGAATTTTACGCAAGTCCCGTTAGATTTCCAGAAAAATACGGTTTGCCATCAAGGTTGTTATACAATTTGTGTACATTTCGGCAAAATATTGTGATTGATTGATATTTTGATTTTTAGGCTACGGCCACAACCACTGTACACAGGGTCTCGAATTTTTTTTTTTTATCGGCGCGCAAAAACTTTGAATAAGTATATTTCGTGAATAGGTGGCTATAGGTGGCCAACTATAACTATTTATAATTATTGAAACTATGCAAAAATTATTAAATGAAGAAATATTACAGGGACGGACAGGGAAAGTAGTTATAAGCCCCTTTGAAATTTTTATTTTTAGAAAAATCTGTCTCAAAAGATGTGGTCTTTTATAACAATGCTAGTGTATGCAAAACATTGTTAAAATTGGTGAGTACTACATAACACATAAAGATACATATCTGGACTATTGATATCCATCACAATTACTTTGATAGTAACTTTGCAAAAATAAATATTGACTTTGAAAAAATGTATCACTGAAAAAGGCGAGAATTAAATATGAACACTGTGAATGATAATCGAAGTTTGACTACCTGTAATTCGGCGCGGGCGCTATTTTGAAAGGTGGGAATGATGAGGTTAGTTTCTCGGAAGTATCTCCTAACAATGTGCATCAATAGTTTGTTCTTAAAATGATTTTTTTTTTTTGACTTTTGGCCGCCTACTTTTGCAAAATCTACCTATGTGCGCCGTTTTACACTTGCTGTAAAAACCCTCTTTTTTGCATATAGTACAATATACTATTACAAAATATTTGGGCGCGACGATTAGTTGGTTAAGGCGAAGCCCTTTACACTAATTCAGCTGGCGCCCATGGGTATGCACACAAAAAAGGTGGAATCTGCAGTTGCAAGCTTTGCCGTTCTCTTTTTTCGCTTCATTTAGTTGGCAATGTAATTCCCAACTAGTTTTAGTGTTGAAGATATGGTATGGCCATTACAATTGTGGATTCTTTAGCGAAGTCTGCTGATGATAGAACTTGGTGGTTCTTGAAATAGCTATACAGACAACCTGCTCACCTTTTGTGCTGCCTATGATTTAAAGTCTTACAATAAATCAGTAAGATTGACCTGAAGCCTGCTCAAACAAATTTTTGATTAACTTCAATAAGGTCGAAATCTAGACAAATACCAAAAACGGAAGGCCCGCCGTTTTACACTTGCTGTAAAAACCCTCTTTTTTGCATATAGTACAATATACTATTACAAAATATTTGGGCGCGACGATTAGTTGGTTAAGGCGAAGCCCTTTACACTAATTCAGCTGGCGCCCATGGGTATGCACACAAAAAAGGTGGAATCTGCAGTTGCAAGCTTTGCCGTTCTCTTTTTTCGCTTCATTTAGTTGGCAATGTAATTCCCAACTAGTTTTAGTGTTGAAGATATGGTATGGCCATTACAATTGTGGATTCTTTAGCGAAGTCTGCTGATGATAGAACTTGGTGGTTCTTGAAATAGCTATACAGACAACCTGCTCACCTTTTGTGCTGCCTATGATTTAAAGTCTTACAATAAATCAGTAAGATTGACTTGAAGCCTGCTCAAACAAATTTTTGATTAACTTCAATAAGGTCGAAATCTAGACAAATATTCATCCTCAATGTTTTCAATTTCAACAAATGATACGAGTTGGCTTATGATAGCTAAAATATGATACAAATGCTTTGGTTTCGATGTTGTCAACATATCTTTGAAATACCGCGTCAATTATTGTTTTTGATCGTGTTGATGATTCAGTGCGATTGTTACACATTTTTAAACTGAATGTTGTATTGAGAAAGTCAATTAAAGGAACCGCTGTGTCCAATGCAAAATTTACATTAAAATCGCCACTTAAAATCATTGGAACTTTATCGTAATCTTTTCTAAGTATCCGCGATACTCCTGGTGTATACTTTATTTAATTTTCATGAATGAATTCCGTGATGCTATTTATTGATTGATTCGGTGAAATATAAATTGCCACAATTAAAACTGTTTTTCCATTGCTCAATCTGGTTTCGCATGCACATATTTCTCCCACTTTAGAGAGCTGAACAGACAGTGATTCTAGTTGCCGTGCATTCATTCATTATATATTTTATGATACATTTTTATTTACTTTTTATACCCTTGCAGAGGGTATTGTAAAATTGGTCAGATGTTCGTAACGCACAGAAGGAGGAGTTTACGACCTGAGAAGCTGAGTTGATATAGCCATGTCCATCTGTCCGTCCGTCTGTGCGTATGCGTTTTACTCAGCCGTCTTAAGAGCTATCGGGATGAAATCTTTTTTTGGGGTTTTTTATTACCCGGGTAAGATAAAGTATGAAAATCCTTAGGATCGGACCACTATATCATATAGGTCTAGAAGAAAACATTTTGCGGACATGGCTATATCAACTCAGCTTCTCATGCTGATCAAGAATTTATATACTTTATGGGGTCGTAAACGCCTCCTTCTGTGCGTTACGAACATCTGACCAATTTTACAATACCCTCTGCAAGGGTATAAAAAGTAAATAAAAATGTATCACAAAAAAATATATAAAAAGCATTATGAATAAAAATATTTGCATCTCATTCTCTCGCAGCGAGCACACTAACTACAGAACTCGACGGCAATTTACAAAGTGTCGACGTGGCTCTGTTGTTAGTGTGCTCGCTTGGCGATCGGGCGGCCGGGGTTCGACTCCCAGCTTGGTCGAAGTTTTTCGTAATGCTTTTTATTCATAATGCTTTTTATATATTTGCATCTCATTCTCTCGCAGGCTAAATACTATAAGATCTATATGTGTCTCTGTTTATGGTCGCTTTTTCGTTTCATCGAGTCTGAAATCACTCCCAACGATTCTAAAGAAGTTTTCACTTCAAAAATTGTACTTTATCAAAACCGAATAAGAAATTCAATACAACATCAAGCTTCACTCTCGTGCTCCATTGTGCCTAACTACTGCGCTAAGCGAGTTCTGAAACAATTTCTACTGACAACGGAACCTGTTGTTACTTATACCCAGCCCAGATAAAGCCGTGACGTATTAATATGAATGATGTAGATTTGAACAACATGGCAAAGGACACCATATTTGTACCGTCTTTCCAAGTGACCAAGCCCCGACCTTCGACAAGCCAAAAGAGCTTCATCATTGCTCTTTTGGCTTAAGAAATAGGCTTGCCGAACTACAAGATGACAATGACATTGCTGATTCCGACATAGACAGTGTTAACACTGACACCATTCAACGATACGTTAAAGAAAATGGGACTGCTCCAGTGGACTGGCAAAAGCGCATATCCCAGAACAAGACTCAATCTACGCCTGAAAAGAACAATGAACCACCATCGATTGTGTGCACTGGAATCTCCTCAGTCAGAAAGCTGCAACAGGAACGACAATATTCATAACCCAATTGGCAGGATTTCAAAAAAGCATCTACACATATCAAACCGAAGCCCCTTCAACAGACCAAGTATGCCCAGGCAACAAGAGGCATACCACCTAGGACAGCAGTCCGAGCAACTGGTGGGAAACTATGCTACACAATCAGAAAAAACAGATCGAAAACCAGCAAAAGTGCTCTGGTAAAAGAGCAATCCCACAAGATTACAGTCCTGGTGAATACCATTTCAAAATTTTATAAAATGTAATATCTTTTAGAATATGTATTTGGAACGCAAATGGCCTTTGGAAGAATTAACTGAATTACCAGAATTAACTGTTTTCCTTAAACTACGAGATATACATATAATGCTAAAATCAGAGACTTTTGATTGCGCTCAGTTAAAAATGTTTGGCTACGAGCATTACAATGCTCACGGAGGGGTTATATCAGACATCCGATATACACCCTTGCCGCCATCTTCTTGTCCTGAAGTGCATCTTGCAAGCATTGTTGTAAACTCCAATATAGGCTCAATTTAAATTGGCGCCATCTATCTTCCCCCAAAAACAAACATTTCCCAACAGGATCTTGAGGAGATACTTAATGACGGATCACCTAAAACCTTAATTGGAGGTGATTCGAATGACAGACACTCTTATGGGGTGATTCACAAAACAACGCCCGTGGTAAGTAGTTTTTTGATGCTACAATTAATACTAAATTTTACGTATTGGGTTCTGGAGGTCAAACATTCTTTGCACGGGACACCACGAGAAACCCCATTGCTGTTGATTTCGCATTTTATTTTACCACCACCCTTTTATGATCTTTTTGCATCATATCTTCGAGAAAGGATATTTAATGTGGTTATTAGAGACGCATTCACATCCTTAAAACCTATCTGCGCAGGAGTTCCACAAGGTAGCGTACTCCGCCCCGTTTTATACACATTGTTCACATGCGATATGCCAACTCCTACGCACGACGGCTATTCTCTCTAGTGCATACGAAAGACAAGATGCGATGGAAGCCCTTCAAACATATCTACACGACTTCCATGCATGACCAAACGATGGTGCATCTCTATAAATACCACCGAGTCAATTCAAACCATTTGCCCTCAGAAGATTAACCTGCCCTGCACTAATATTCAACGATGAAACAGTTCCGACTGCCAGCAATTTTTTTTTTTTTGTTCTACATTTATTTGTCCTAGTAAGCCAATAAGCAAATTGTATAAGAGGTTAACAATAACGTGGGGTGTAAATGGAAACATATGTATATGGAAGGGAAAGAGCTAGAAAAATACAATGATAGAAGGTATTATTTTGTTATGGGAAAAGTTTCAAAATTTTAAATTCATATCCAGTGCTCACCAGTCCTGGTCTTGCCTGAAGGGAAGGTCCAGGGGGTGACATCTTTTGAGACGCCTTATTCGAGTGCCGTTATCTAGCAGAGCGAGGGCCAGAATATTGCCATGCATCTCCAACTTAGAGCAGTGCCGAGTGCCGTATCTCTTTATTTCGCTGCTAACTGATGGAACGTTCAGATCTGTGTGAACGACTGAGTTGCGAATAAAAGCAGGCGCTTTAAGTATTCTTCGGAGCAGCTTTCTCTGGGAGCGCTTTATGATGTTTACGTTCGAGTCTGAAGCCGTGCCCCAGAGCTGAATGCCATAAGTCTACACCGGCTTGATGATGGCCTTGTACAGCAGCACCTTGTTGCGAATGCTGAGCTGTGACTTGCTGCCGATGAGCCACTGCATCCTAGCCAGCTTAAGGTTGATTTGAGTACGCTTGGCTTTAAGGTGCGCCTTCCAATTCAGTCGCCTGTCCAGAGTGAGGCCCAGATACCTGACCGAGTCCACGCTCGGGAGAAGCGTCCCATGAAGACTGACCGGAGGACAGTCGAGTCTTCATGTGGCGAATGTCATGTCAAGACGCTGCTTGTCTGTGTTAACTGCCAGCAATGCCACATATTTGGGCGTCACGATAGACAGAAGATTAAATTGGAAAAAACATGTTCAAAAAAACAATAAGCAAATAAAAAAAAAACTGGAAGAGGTAAAATAGTTTATTATCTTCGTGGTTTTAATATAAAATCTCAATTATCCGTTATTATCCGTGTTTAAAATACACCTCAGTCCGCAGCGAGCTTTTCAGATAGGAAGGGGTATCAGAGTTGCCTCTTTTAAATGTAATCGATGTCCCATCGTTGATATCGCTTCTACAACAGGGTTATTATACCCTTGCAAAAAGGGTATTTTAATTTGGATCAGAAGTGAGCAACGCATAGAAGGAAGCATCTCCGACCATATAATATATATGGTATATGTATATATTCTTGATCAGCATGACGAGACGAGTTCATATGACATAGTCAGTCACCTTATAGTCCGTCTGTATCAACGCGAGCTCCTGCTAGACCGTAAGAGCTACAGAATTGAAATTTTGCATGTAGGATTATGTATCATATACCCCCCATGCAAGGTCACTAACAGTGACTTTTCTCAATAACTTTGTTATTTTCTGAGCTGTTATCATGAAATTTCTTATTAGTGGGTTAATTACATCTAAAAACGACTGTGAAATTTAATCGTTTCAGATAATTTCCAATCGGTACCAGTAAGTCCGAAAATAGTTCCAAAAATGAATTGTCAATGATTTCCATGAAATTTACGTATTTAAAAAAAAATGCACATGCTTTTTACAAGCATATCTCACTATCTCGCTCACCCAAGCATATGAGCACACTAGCGCCGCCAGCAGCCAACGGCCAACTCCGGCCTTATGGAAAAACGTTTATATGCATAACTAGTCCGATTTTGATCAAATTTGGTGTTTTGCTTGATATTAGTATCAAATTTAAGTGACAAATTACGGGAGATAATCGAGTTTTTTGAAATTACGAGAGCGGAAAGGGGCGTGACAAAATCTTTACACATACAAAATGTGCGCTTTTTTTACTAAGCAAATATACATACTAAATATGGTGTCTCTAGCTGGAATAGTTTTTGAGAAAAACGTTTTTTTTAAATTGCGGGGGCTTAAAGGGGCGTGGCAAAAGGAAGTATCGTATATATTTTTGATCAGCATCGTCAGGAAAGTCGATCTAGTCATGTTCGTCTCTCCGCCTGTCCATACAATGCTTACACAGGTTGACATACATCATTTTTGGTGACGTTAACTTAAGAGGTGTTCTTAACGAATTCAGGTACGCTGATTCTGCCTGCATACTCGGCATTGAAAAGTATAGTGTATAATGTTAATGAAGTAAGTAAGTCGACTCGCCGACTTGGGTATACCATACACCAGGTGAAACAAATATTTAAAATTTCGAAAACCAAATGTATGTTTATTAAATTGTTTTAACATATCTCATATCATATGCTCTCTCGCTCACTCTACAAACACACGAGCACTCTAGCGCGCCACTAGCCAACGGCCAATTCTGTCCTTATGGATCGCGTAGCAAAATACGTTCATACGCATATTTTGCATGTTTCTAGTCCGATTTCAATAAAATTTGGTAGTTTGGTAGAAATATATAAGAATAATTAGTCTGCCAAATTGGATTGCGATGGTCAAATGGGCGTGGCAAAATTTTTAAATAGTCAATGTCTGCGCGTCTATTAGGCTAGCTTACATAACAAATTTAATGTCGGTAGTGTAGGGAAGAGCAAATAACAGAACGGTTACACTGATACGATCATGGTCAACTTAATTGCAGGGTTGAGTTTTAGCTTTGAGTACAGTTACACTCATCGCCAAATGAAATGACGCCACGTCGCAACATTTGGGAAAAGACCCGTTAGAAAGCTCTGTTCGCAAATTCTTTTGCATAAGACGCGTGCTTAAGCTCAAAATTTATTCTATTCTGTTCTGCCTAAGCGATAAGTTGCATAAATTATATAGTGATTTTTACTTAAAGAAATTTCAAGTCGTAATACCACGTGGTGGTGGACAAACAAAAAAATAAAAAAATTAATTACCAGGCTAATTAGCCAATATCGGTGCAAAAGTTGAAGACCAGTCAGTGCCAAACCTAACCGTTCGGTTAGTTTATTAAAAGTGAAAGAGTTAAAAGGTGATATTTTTTTTTATATTTAAGTGAGGTTATGATTCCCTGACCCGGTAAACTAAATTCATGTTTTCACAGTCCCAGCCGTAACAAGGTACCGAATATCCGTACTAGCGCTAAGAGAAAGCCTAGGCCTCGGGATTTCGTGGCTGAAGTTTCCAAATTCGAGGCGACGAACGCCCCATGGTTCACATACAGTGACGTAACGCGCTGAAGGAAGGCCATGAATTAGGCCAAAAACCTAAAATCCACATACACCGTCTTGAGAGGGAGCTGCCTAGACTGCTGAAAATTAGTCGTTTTCATATAGTCACGTAAATACCCTACCTCACACATGTCGCTCGTAGGCCAAACGAAAATATGAAAATCGTCTGGAAAAATAAACCCCAATGTGTTTAAAGAGAGTGTTAAATTAAGTCAGCCTCTCTCATAATCTATAAAGATTCACACTTTGTCATTCGATTGGAATCAATCATGACCTAACGGTTCCTTATATATACCGAACAATTTAAATTTAGTTCATTTCGCTCATTACGAGCTTTAAAACTTTTTTTTTTATAGTATTTAAGTAATCTCTAGTTAAGAATCCTACTTTAATTTTTTGTTCTAATGAAGCGATATGCGTAAGGTAACCTATGGAGTATATTTCTTTGTCATTTATATAATTAATCTAAAACTTCTTTAAAAACCACACCACAGCAAATTCAACGTCATCTTGGGCCCAACGATTACAACAAAAAAACTGTGAAGTAAGCCAAAGTCGTGAGTAAAGTGTTAATCCTATAAAATTTTTATATATATATATTATATTTGAAATATCCACATATGGTTTGGTCTAGCACAACCGTTTCCTTCTTTTATATATTTAAGATATTAGTAATTTAAGTCACTTTTGGATTTGAAAGAATGAAGTCAAAAATATGAAATTTTGCCAAACTTGTTGGGAAATAAGTAGAGAAACCCAAAATTATGTTTGAAACAGAAATAATGAATTGAGTAACTTTAATATGGTCTGTCAAGTATCCTTGCTGAACTTTCATAAGATGTCATGTAAGAAATAAAACTACATTGTTTTGGGACAACCTTTGAATTAGAACAGTTGTCATGGTCGGGTGGGTAAAGAAGAGAGACTCATCACAACTATGTTCTCTCACATTCTTTATTTACATTCATGTTTGTCTTCTTTCTTTAGGTTGTGGTGAATTGGCACCTTAGCAATAGTAATAATAGTAACATCACCTTTAACTTTTAGTAGTTAGTTTAGTTTTCATAACGCGCATTAAATTTATTAATGATAGTGAGTGTAAAAAGGGGAGAAAGAACCCCGACCAATCCGACGAGCTAGACCCGAGCATAGCAAGAATGCGCACCCTCGAACCTGATCACACTGGTGGTTCAATCATTTTGTCAATTCAACAACTAATGAGCGCAACGAAGCATAACGCTTTCGGAGGGTCCGGCTTATCCCCAACCTTAGTGCCTCTACTTCTGAAATGAAGTTCTTGTAAAAAGAACTATGTCCACTAACACCTCGGGGCTGTTAGATGTTAACTAGGTTGAGCGAGAACTATGAACCATAACCCATTCTGGTCACTACCGTAGCTTTCATAGTTTTGAACAAAATCTGTGTTTTGTAAATTCCGGGGGCGTGGTAAAAAGTTGAACAATTATTTCCTGCGCGCTGGCTAAGCAAGTATATAAACCAAATTTGATGTCTCTATCTGTTATACTTTTTAAGAAAAACAGTTTTATGTAAATTCTAAGGTGGCGTGGCCCAAATTCCAATGAACTCTATATATTTACATACGAGTCTACATACCAAATTTGGTGGCTCTAGCTCTTATAGTCTCTGAGATCTGCGTGTTCATACGGACGGGCGGACGGACGGACAGACGGACGGACAGACGGACATGGCTAGATCGACTCGGTTGTTGATCCTGATCAAGAATATATATACTTTGTGGGGTCGGAGATGCTTCCTTCTGCCTGTTACATACATTTTGGGGACTTTAATATACCATTTCACCCTATGGGTGTATGGTATAAAAAACGCATTTTTGATATGTTGTATGTTTTTAGTAAATTAATATTATACTATGTACTATTGCAAAATAAGGTCATTTTAAATAATTCCAACACATTATTTTTTTTTTGAAATCCTGACTTGATGGACAAAAACTAAGTACAGGACCATGTTCAGCACCCCCTTATTACTTTAAGAGACCTATGAACTTAAAACATGACTTCAAAAATGTCGACGTGTGTTATGAGACTTAATACTGCGTACTTAATTTGGCTTTTAGCCAAACAAGAACTGGGAATAAATTTTAAAAAAATTTGTGGGATAACTGAAAAAGAGGATGCAAGACGAATTGAATTTACGATTCTTGGCTTAAAAGATACTCAAAAGGCGGAAATTGGAATGTAATGTATTGGGAATGAATATCAAATTGATATGTTGGTTTGTTATTGTCAATTGAAGCTATGTTTTTTTTTTTGTACCATATCTTTATGTTTCAACGAATACATATAGGTACCTTTAAAGAGGACGGAGCAGAGAATTTTCAAAATAACCCGAACCGTCTGAGAGATATAACTCGGCCAATAAGAATCTTTAGAAGGCGCATGGTGATTCCCTGCCTGGTTATTTATTTAAACACTTAAGATAGACATGCTTCTTCTCTGCTTTAAAATATCTGACTTCTAAAAGATTGGCCAGATATTTGAAGCTATAACACATATAATTTAAAAAAAAATGGCACAGTTTATATTTGTTTTTTTCCAGCATAATTTTTAGAAATCTGTTGGCCATGTAGCGAGCGTAATTAAACAGGGAAAACCAAAAACAAAAATAACAATAATTCCACACAACCGCGACATAAACAGCTGTGACAGTTTGAGAATTTTCAGATGGCAGTCGTTGTGGGTTTAAGAATTGTATAAATGCCTGCCAACCCTCAGTACCCTTTCTCCTTCGTATTCAACCCGTTTTCCAGCGATTTCCGTAAAAAGCCGCAAAATGCGTGTTTATTAATTAAGCGCATTTGTTTTCATTAAACAAACGTTTTAATTGAGCATGAAAGTTGGCGCGACAAGGCCATAAACTCCACTCACGCCGACCGTCCCTTTTCCACGGCCCAGCCGTTGGCTGGGGGTCGGACCATTTATCCAACAACGGAAGCGAAAGAATAACAACCCAAGCTACCCTTCCACCTGATAACAGACTCCATTCATACATCCATTCATATAATTTTTACATCATAATTAATTTTGTTTATTTTGAATGGATTTACATAGGGAAATCGGAAAATATCCTATTGTGTTCTCCTTGTGATTGATGATTTTAATTGTCTATGTTCATATAACCCAACCATAAACATAAACATCTACTTAAAATTTGCGTCCTATTAAATAACTTGTTTGTCAACTATGTGAATCAGTTATATGATTTTTGTCCTGTATAGTGACAATGGAAAGGTAAAAAGTTCGATCTCCCAACAACACATTCCCTCTGTAAACTTTATAGCGGACGGCTAGAAGAAAGCAACAGATATAAAGAGACACGGCAAGATCAAAATTATCACTAATTTTAACCCTCTACTTCCCAAATTTTTGTTTAAAAAAAAAATTATTTTTGCACTTGTTACGGGTAAAAAAAAATAATTGTTTTGGAAAAATTTTTGGTTCCTCGAGATTCAGGATATATTGGGTCAAGTTGGCAAGTTGAAACATTGCCAAAAGAAATGTTTACTGCATAGTTTTTTGTGCTGTTGTTTATTATTTATGCAAAACTTCAAAATTAGTGCACAAATATTCGAGAATATGCATATTTATAAATATAAAGATAAGTTTAGTTTATTTGTGTTAAAAATCAAAGAAACAATTTTTTTGCATCGATAAGCAAAGATTAATATTACATTTTCGGCATATAACCTGCGTCTCGGAAGGGCATCCTGTATTTTTACAAGTCTTCTTGGCGTTGATTCGTGGCAATTATTCAGGAAAATGTTCAATTCCATCGAAGCGAATTTCATCAGGCGGTAAAAAAGTCTTTTTTCCGTAACCTTTTTTCTGAGAATTTGCGAGAGGACGTCCAGGAGCTTTGACATCGTTTGTTAATGTACAAAGCACTTTTGCAACTTGTGTTCGAAAATTTGGCAGTTGATATTCGGGATCTTTGGGGTCCGGCTTGGGTACCATTGGGTACCATCGCAACATCAAGCAAATGTGTGAATACTCGATTTGTATGCTTTAAAGTTTTCCAAGAAATTTTGTATCGACCCATGAGTCCATCTATGTGATCTACGCCACCCATATGCATGTTGTATTCATTTATTGAATTGGGAAATTCAATATCAACAAATTTTTTTTCTGAGCGCACAAATCGTGTGACAGTGGTTTTCGAACGCACTTCATTTTCAAATGGCTTAACGCCAACATAGGTGGATGCAAGGCGGACTGATTTATTATCCTTCCATATCGTTAATGAAATGTCAACATTTGCTGCTGAGCCACAGGATTCCGTAGAGTATCTTGCAATTAGGGATCCGATTTGAGCGTATTGTCCCCAAAGAATAAATTCCTAGTGATCGCAGATAAACAAGTGGTAGCGAAGTATAAAGTTGTCAAAAATCATTATGTAGTTTTTGAATTTAGGTACTATACTGGACAATCGAATTACTATGTTTGAAGACGCACCAAGATCTGGGGTTCCCGGAAGAATAACATTATCACCTGCACCACCATATACTTCAAAGCTATAGCAAAAACCAGCCGAATCGCACAGAACGAATAGTTTTATACTTCATTTGTGGGGCCTATCTGGCATGTACTGTCGAAGAAATGACTTCATTTTTGTTGCGCACATCTGTTTCTCTACACATAGATGATGGAGAATTGGTACTGATTGAAATTTTTCATTGAAATGTTTTATAAGACGGCGGACTTTGTATAACTGATTAAAGTCATCTGAACCTTTGCATGGCATAGAGCTATTGTCATTAAAATGAAGGTTGCTTCGGATTTCATCAAAACGATTTCTTGACATTGTGTCTTGGATAATTTTAAACGCATACTCGCTCCAATGAACGGATAGTTGGATAGTGAAATACTGACATATAAATTAGAATACCAATCAATTTACGCAATTCGAAGTTGTTTGTTGTGAAGGAGGTCCTAATGTTTTTTTGAGAAGCGTAAAGGTTAGTTTGGTAAACAATGTGCGATAGAATTTCATCATTTACGAAATATTCAAAGCATTTGGATGGAGTGTCCAGGATCAGAAATTTCTTCATATCAGGATAGTATCTTTTTAAATGCTTTTGATCTCGGGTCAATGGCCAAAGCAGATCCTACGAAAGCGCCAGATTGATTTATGGTGTTATTAAAGGACTTATTGGCAGATCGACGACTTCTTTTTGGTGATCTATCAAGTTCACTATACGATTCACCTTGAATAAGAGAAAGCGGACGGCGCTTCCGTTTCGGGGTCGAAGAAGCACTTGATGAAGCATTTAAAGATGATGGTGACAACATTGAAGCTGTGCTGTTACCAAAGCAAATCTGTGATGCAAGTGCTGATTCTGACATATCAAGAACATCGTTAATTGAGACATCAATATCATTTCCAAATCTGTCGTAACTAAAAGAATCTTCATGTAAATCGTCTAAATTTTCTTCTTCGTTATCCGTTTCACCATTAAAGTCGAGTATATCTAAGGCTGCGGTTCATTGCTGAAATATTTGTTTTGATTAACCGTTTTCATTAGAATTGCTCGTATTTAAAACTTACATTATCGAATTTTTTTTACTAGGCGTCCCAAAACCGCCTCTAGGCGGGCTAACTTTGATCTCAAGTAAAAAGCTTATGGACAAAGTGTCCATTATGAGTTTAATCACTTTTTTATACCCTTGCAAAAAGGGTATATTAATTTTGGTCAGAAGTGTGCAACGCATAAAAGGAAGCATCTCCGACCATATAAAGTATATATATTCTTGATCAGCACGACGAGACGAGTTCAAATAGCCATGTCCGTCCGTCCGTCCGTCTGGATCAACGCAAACTCCTCCTAGACCGTTAGAGCTACAGAGCTGAAATTTTGCATGTAGGCATGTACATATATGTATACTGCAGGGGTTGTATATCTCGGATCCAGCCGGATCGGATCGCTATATCATATAGCTCCCATACAAACGTCAAAGTCACGAACAGTGAATTTTCTCAATAACTTCGTTGTTTTCTGAGCTATTGTCGTGAAATTAAATATTTATGAATTTATTACACTAACAACCGACTGTGCCAAAATTTGATCAAGATCGGGTGACTATATCATATAGCTCCCATAGGAAGATCGGTGGTAAACAGTGACTTTGATAAGCTAAGATGGTAGGTAGGCCGTTCTTGCCGCAAAGAACACGAAAAGGTTCGTGTAGAGATTAATTAATTAGAAAAAAACTTCTGGTCCGACGTGAGGGAACACAAAAATATAGATTATTTAGTAGATTAGTAGACTCTACCGTTGATAAGTTTATGGGGAAAGAAAATGCCATATACGAGCATAGAATACATCGAAATCTGATTGCAACGGTTGGAAAGAAGGATCATTATAGGAATAACAAATCTTGATGTCATCCGCAAACATGACGACTCGTGAATGAACCAATGCCAGGGGCAAATTATTTATAAACTGGGTAAATTACAGTGGGCCCAGATGATTGCCTTGGGGGACACCTGAGGTCACTCGAACAGTTTTAGATAATGAGGAACGAAAAGACACATTTAAAGTTCTGCCAATGAGATACGATTTTAACCAAGCCAATAGTTTCGGAGAAAAGCCCATAATGTTAAGTCTCGTAAGAAGCAGAGAATGATTAAGCGTGACGAAAGCTTTACTAAAATCGGTATAAAAAACATCAGTTTGACACTTTTTACCGAAGCCGTGGCGTACAAGGGTAGTCAATTCTAAAAGGTTGGTAAGCGACGAACGACCTTTCATGAAGCCATGCTGACAAGGAGAAATAGTGGATCTGGATAGGTGTTGAAGGAAAGTTTGGCAATGCCACGGTAGTTAGAAACATCCGATTTGCTACCCTTTTTAAAAAGCGGAATAATAAAAGACTCCTTCCAAATATCGGGAAAGCTACAAGTCTCACTCGATATAAAAAATAACCGAGATAAAGGCTTAGAAAGGGAATTCGAACACATTTTACGGATGCAACTAGGTATATTATCAGGACCGGGAACGAAGGAAGACATCATAGATGACAAGCTAGAGATAATACAGTTTTCAGTAATACTAGGAAAAAACATACAATTTAAATGTGGGATTGAAAAGGGATAGGGTGTGGGTTCCGAAACAGTAGTAGAATAAGTCGACCGAAAGAATTTAGCAAACAGATCTGCAATATCTGAATCATTATTAGCAGTCTGGTCATTAAGTCTGAAGGTGGAAGGTAGTACATTAGAGCGTATTTTGGAATTAACAAAGTTGTCAAATCTTTTGGGGTTCTTATAAAATTCAACCTTACAGCGAACGATATAATTATTGTAGCAATGAGTATTTAAAAGACAAAATTGAGATTTGGCTATACAATAATTTGCATAGTCAAGTCGCGAAGCAGTTTTTTTAAAATCTTTAAAAATATCTCGATTTAATGTTACGGAGATTAGTGTGAACCAGACTGGCGCACTGGAGACGTTAGAGACATTCACATAAGGAACGCATTTATCAATTAGAGAATTAGGAGCAGAGTAGAAAAAATTCACTGCACAATCTATATTGCATCACTCAAATAGAAATGACCATGAAAAGAGAAAATAAGGCTGTTAAGAAGATTGAAATTTGTTTTACGAAAACATCTAGGACGAAAATTTGAGATGTTATTCAATGGAAGGGTGATAAGGATCTTCAGGCTTCGCAAGGGGCTGTGTTTGAGATAAAGAACTAACAGTGGGATGTGAGGCAAAAACAAGATCGAGGATTCTTTTAGAAGAGTTAAGTAATGAATTCAACTGATATAGCGGACATTCAAGTAAGCTATCAAGAAAAACATGTTGAGATGAAGGAATTAAGAAAGATAGATTGTCATCAACCAGCCAAGAAGTATTAGGCAAGTTAAAATCACCTTAAACTATAAAGAAATCACGATCTATAAGACGACTAAATATAGTTTGCAAAGCATCAGCATCGTGCATGTAGGTCATGATATCAGAAGCTGGATGAATATATGAACAAGAAATATAAAAGCTAAACTTGGAACATGTAACTTCAACGCAAATAAACTCTGCCTAAGGGCAGATCAATCGGCACAACACTTGAACACAGATTCGAGTTAACAGCAATGAGTACTTCACCGCCACAACGACCAACACGATCAAGCCTATAAGAAATAAAGTTATTAGAAAGAATTTCATTATCCAAAACAGAGGGGTTGAGACAAGTTTTAGAAAAAGCTAATATGTCAGCCGAAAAGGTTTGGCTATCACAGAACAGTTTCGAGAGCTTGGTAAGAAGTCCTCTTACATTTTGATAATGAATGCAAAGACTAGACGTTATTAGCTTTTTGAAGCAGACAAGAAGAAGATAAATTAGGATGGTGTACAGCAGAGGCCGGCACTCATATCCCCCGGGGGATGAACTCGTTGTGCACCTCTTATACGTGTAAGCCGAACGGCTGCCGAAGTCCTCACACAAAAAAATCAGGAATATGAGGAATATGGATTTAGTTTCCCTCAGCATTTCGGCAAAAAATTAGGGTCTACCATAGCTACCATTGGTATCCACGAGGTATCCAGAGTTCCCGTGAGGAATAGGTTTAGAAACACCAGGTCTTGTACAAAGTACTTCAATCTGAAAAGAAGAGCATAAGAGGGACAAAATGATGGTGTAGGCGAAAGTAAAATGGAAGAGACTGTAATAGAAAGGGCTGGCGATTGCTAACACCTTAATGCAGTTTTGGGCCCGAGCAGCTTTATTAAATATCTAACCAAACAAATTTTTCCAATTTATAATAACAAACGTACTTATGTGTGTATTTAAAATTCTGTTTATTTATCTCGCTCAGTATTACATGCACAGCCACCGGCTAAATGCCAACTCCACCCTTATGGCCCAAACGTTTATATACATAACTTGGCCGATGATCTTTTTACATATAACACTAGTCTACATACCAAATTGGGTGGCTCTAGTTTTTATAGTCTCCTAGATCTAGGTGTTCATTCGGACTGACGGAGAGGCGGACGGACATGGCTAGATCAGTTCGGTTGTTGATGCTGATCAAGAACATACATATACATAAAAGCTTCCTTCTGCCTGTTCCATACATTTTGGCGACTTTAATATACCATTTCACCCTATGGGTGTGTTGAGGAACGGTTGATGAATTCTTAAACTTAAATTTAAATTTGAATGTATTATTCTGATCTTTAAGTTGCATCGTCACACCTTTTTTTGGCTGATGCAATTTTAAGCATATGGTGAAAATGAAAATGTATGTTGAATTCAGTTAATTGCTTATTAGTCAACAGAAACCATCACATGGAGTGAAATAAAAGCTAATTATAATTAAAAAACGAAATATCAAAGAAGCTAACATCGGCTATGCCGAAGTTTATATACCCTTGCAGTCCTTGGTAATAATAATTTTACATGTTCAAAATTTGTTTTCTGCAACTCAATTCATCAATATACAAACAAAACAATTTTACTCTCTATTTACAATTATTTTACAATCACATACATATGTAAATTTCATAGCATACTCCGATTTTTATGAAAATGTTTCTTCTAGTTCTTCGTGAGCTATATGATATAGTGGTCCGATCCTGATGGTTTTCATACTTCATTTTTCCTGGGTAATAAAAAATCCCGAAAAAAAATTTCAGCCCGATAGCTCTTAAGACGGCTGAGTAAAACGCAAACGCACAGACGGACATGGCTATATCAACTCAGCTTCTCATGCTGATCAAGAATATATATATTTTATGGGGTCGGAAACGTCTCCTTCTGTGCGTTACAAACATCTGACCAATTTTATAATACCCTCTGCAAGGGTATAACTAGCAGAGTTAATTTATGCATCATCAGGGTGTATGGTATAAAAATTTAAAACGACATCTAACAGCAAAACATGGGGCAATATTTATTCAGTGGAGCGGTACACAGGATTCCCAAAGAGAACCAATTGAAAAGAAAACAAAATTTCGTATCGCACAGGTGAAAATGAAATCCGCTGTTGCACTGCAGTGCATGGTTTTCGCCATACTCTAAGTGATCCATAGTTAAAGTACAGCATAACCTTTGTTAATGGCAGTGTACCAGTATCGAAGGTAAAGCGCTTTTCAACATTAATGAAAGACAGTAGGGGCATATTCCGACTGTGAAGTTTGGAAAACTTTCCGTCATGGTTTGTGGGTGTAAGTATATCCAGTCGAGGAGTCGATGAACTGGCACTTATTGATAATACCATGAACGCCGTGCAGTATCTGGAAATATTGGAAGCATATTTAGCACAAAGTGCCATCAAATTTGGATTCCTAAGCGGCAATAAGGCGAACTTCAAATTTTACCAAGACAACGACCCCAAACATAAGGAGTTCAATATCCGGTCTTGGCTTCTTTACAACTGTGGCAATTGTTTTTCTTGATACCGAAAACATTTCTACGAGTTCTGGTACAGATTTGCCCAATTGACGATTCTATAAAATCAATTGGATTACTTCAAAGCTCAATCCTTTGCCGGGAATTTTAAAAATCCGATAATTATGGTTATTATATCAACGCAAAAGAAGAGCTGCGTGGTGAAGTTCTTAAAGCAAAGTTAGCGGTAAATCACCGTTATTTCTACGAATAAGAGCAAAACAGATGAACAAAACGAAATGTGTAAAGAGTTTCTTGACAGTGTCAAATATGTGTAATCTAAGTTTTTGCAGTTTTTTAAGCTTCACCCTTATTGTTTTGGTTTCTGTTTTTTATAATTTGATTTAAAAATACCTGTTAAACAGTTAACCATTGAAAAAAATGAAGTAAGTCGTCTCGCCGACTTGGGTGTACTATACACCAGGTGAAACAAATATTTAAAATTTCGAAAACCCAATGTATGTTTATTAAATTGTTTTAACATACCTCATACCATATGCTATCTCGCTCACTCTACAAACACACGAGCACTCTAGCGCCGCCACTAGCCAACGGCCAATTCTGCCGTTATGGATCGCGTAGCAAAATACGTTGATACGTATATTTTGCATGTTTCTAGTCCGATTTCAATAAAATTTGGTAGTTTGGAAAAAATAGATAAGATAAATTAGTCTGCAAAATTTGATTGCGATAATCAAAAAATTTCAAGATCCAATCGGTTTTTTCTAAATTATGGAGGCGGAAATGGGCGTGGCAACGTATTAAAATACATATATTCTGCGCGCATACTAAGCCAGTATACATACTAAATTTGGTGACTTTAGCTTTGTTAGTTTTCGAGAAAATCAGTCTTGTTTAATTTGCGGGGATGGAAATGGGCATGGCAAAATTTCTAAATAGTCAATATCTGCGCGTCTATTAAGCTAGCTTACATACCAAATTTAATCTCGGTAGCTTTCATCGTTTTTAAGAAAATCTGTTTTATGTTAATTCCGGGCTAGGTTGTTGATCCTGATCAAGAATATATATACTTTATGGGGTCGGAGAAGCTTCCTTCTACCTGTTACATACATTTTGGCGACTTTAATATACCATTTCACCCTATGGGTGTATAGTATAATTAGTTAAATAAAACAAAAACTCTTTATTTTTGTACATAAAGTCAAAAAATTTAGCTTATTTCCACTGTGTAAAGTGTTTCTGGACAGTATTTGTTTACAACGATGGCCATCTTTTGTCGTTTGTTAAAAAGCATTTGCTTACATAGTTCGAGGAATCAGGGGGGAGATCATCTGTTGAGCAGAGCTTTGACTCGCGAGCCGATCTGGCAGCCCGGTAAGCAAAGCTGGCGCTCACGAGCTACGCTGGGTACTCGAGGACGGATATCCGGCCTGCCTTGCTTACGAAAAATTAAAATGGGAGGGAAAAACGGAGAGGAACACAAAAGCGCGTGTCAAGTGAAAAGAAAAATATATAGGGGTGTGATTGAAATTTGTAGTCTTTGTTTTTGAAATCTACCTTTTGTGGCTAAATGGGGGTATTTGTCGGAAAATAGTCGATGTGGGAGTTAGGGTTGCCAGCTACAATGGCGGAAGCTTTTAGTAGAAAAATTTAGGCTAAATAGTGGAAGAAAAAGTTGGTTGACACGAAATTTTTTTTAAAAGGAGGATTGAAAAAAAAGAGAGTAAAAAAAGCCAGGCCATACCAAAATCACCTTGGGAAGAGCGGTCGTAGTCTTTACTTGCTCGTCTGCATTTAACTCTTCCGATACCTAAGCCGTAAAAATGGAAACCGTTTTGTCTTAAAAGTTTAATGAGCGAAAGAACGGCAATTTTACGCTGGAGAGATGCGCCGCGGCGCAACGTTTGGCGAGAGACCCGTTAGAAAGCTTTGTTCGCAAATTGTTTTGCCTAAAACGCGTGTTTAAGCTTAAATTTCATTCTATTCTAGTCTGCCGAAACGATAAGTGGCGTAGATATAAGTATCTTGATCTTTTTAACAAACTTCAAGTCCTGATACCACGTGGTAAAAATAAGTTACCAGGCTACCTAGCCAATACTTGTTAATTTCTGGAGATAGCAGTAGATTGCCGACTACTTTCTGTTAGTCTATTCAAAGTGAAAGGGTTAAATGGTTGTATTTTATACCTGAGTGAGGTTATAAATCTAACTAAGTCCCAGTTTTCACAGTACGAGTCGTTACGAAAAAACCGAATATCCTGAGAAAGCCTAGGCCTGGGAAATTCGTAGCTGGAGTTTCAAAAGCTGATTGGACGAACGCCACATGGTTCACTTACAGTTACCGGAAGGCGAAGTTCTCGGGAAGGCAAAGAATTAGAATTAGACTTAAGGACCTACATACGGTAACCTACATATGTTAACTAGCATCACTTAAATATGCTATCTCGCACATATCTGAAGAGGACCCCAATATATAAAGTATGAAGCCAAATTTATCCTCTGCTGTATACCAATGCATACCAAGTACCATCTGACTATACAAAGCCCCATCTTTATCGAGGCTCAGAACATCATTCATGCTACCTTCTCCAAACTTATCATTGCAGACTTAAGAGTAAGATACAAATTTCCTCAGCTCAAATCGCCCTTTTCGATGTATCTGTATCACCTGTTCTGTGTCTCTTAGTGCTTCTGTTTCGTTGCCATAAGAGTGGACGAAATCATCAACATCATTATGTGAGGAATCATTATTCCTCACAATAGCATCAGCCGCCTGTGGAAACAAGTCCGATGCGTTCTTATTCTTAACAAATTGCGGGGATGCAAGTGAGCATTTCGCTCCAAATGTCATTACCATCATCTCATATGTCTTAAACCAGAGCCCGGCACTCATATCCCCCGGGGGACGAACACGTTCGGCACCTCGTATGCGTGTAACCGAACGGCTGCCGAAGTCCTCACACAGAGGATGAGGGTTGATTGATTTGGTCTAAGCCAGGGGTAGGCACAAAGAGAGCCAGCTCAAACTGTCAATGTATGCGTGCGCTTGCTTGTGTGCGTAAGCTGCTTTACACTGCGCGAATCGTAGGTGAAAAAACGAATAAAAAATTAAACTGCAAGTGAAAAAGAATAATTCCGACCTAATTGTTGTTCAGAAACTCAACTATTTCCTTTACTTCTATATTGTTTGGATAACTTTTTATACGCTAAATGGCTATCAGTAAGTCTATTTCGAATTGAATCTTTAATTAATTTCATTGTCGAAAATTTACGTTTTACCTAAATGTCAAAAAAATGAATGCATATTTTGTATCGGCTATTATATATATTTTTCATACGATACATATATGTGCATACATGTATATCTTACATTTATATTACATTATGCATGTTCGCTTATATTATAATATACTTTTTACCCTATAGGGACAAAATATTTTTAAAGTTGCCATGTAAGAAAAAGAAGCATTAATTTTTCTGCGTGTAGCTGCGTAACAAAGCGACATAGTACTGCTTTCGTCATAAGTCTGTGCGACACTAGCTGTTTTTTTACGCTTTGAACTTGTACTTCGTGCTCACATCGGCATGCACACAGACGGCCACACGAGCAATTGCCGAGCAAAAGTGCCCGCACGGGCTATGGGCGCCTACCTCTGGTCTAAGCCAGAGCCCGGCACAAAGAGAGCACTGAAAAGATGTAGTAGTATGTGTGCGCCTGCTTGTGTGCGTAAGTTGCTTTACACTGCGGAAATTGCATGTGATGAAAGCAAAAAAATTAGAAATGCGATAGAAAACCCTTTCACACAAATTGAAGGGTCAATTACGACTAAAAAGTGGACCGCGGATTCGCGAAAATCTTGACTTTTAGGTAGCGTGTTAACCCTTTTTACCTACTTTTGCTAAAAATAGATTTTTTGTGCCACTTCACATTCTCTTTTTTTATCGTATGCATTTCTAAACAACGACAAGTGCGAGAAACCACAATTGCAGGTAGAATGCTCTGAAATTGCACCCTTTTTACCTACTTCGGCCGATGCTCGAAGATTCGATGATGTAAGTGGAATATTTGCATAATATGATTATATTATAATATTTTTGCAAAAGTTGCCAGTTACATAAAAAGAATAAAGGCATTAATTTTTTCATATGTAGCGATCGAGCAAAGCGACATAGATGTGGTTGTGTCGGAATGCTGAGGGCAACTAAATCCACCCTCATGCTCTGTGTGAGGACTTCGGCAGCCGTTCGGTTACACGCATACGAGGTGCTGAACGTGTTCGTCCCCCGGGGAATATGAGTGCCGGGCTCTGGTCTAAGCAAAACGGTTGAACAAGGCGGTCGTGTAATTAATTCTAAGTTCACCCATTGTGTACCTAACCTAACCGTAAATAAGAATTGTGCTACCAAAAGAATATTCATATAAACACTCAATTGAACTAAACTAATAAAGATACTTAAAGCTAAACTCCTAGTTACATCCTGTCATAACTTCAAAAGTGGTCCTTATCCACATATGTACATAATGAGTGAGGAAATAAATATAGCTGATTATTCAGTAGATCAATTAAAACGATGGTTCGTGGCACTAAAAATGCCATCAAGTGGTCCTAAAGCCGAACTAGTGCTCCGCTTAAACCAAATTCCAATCGAGACACGTGGCAGCGCACCACCTATGGACGACGAACAGGATTATTCAAGCCACGATCTGAATGACATAGAATTGCTTCATCCAGAGCAGTTACCCAGACAAATATCACGACGACAGAGCGACGCCAATGATGATGACGCCTTGCAACAAGAAACGGTAAATTCATGCGAATTCTCGTCGGTTCGACGCCTGTTTGAGCAGCTTCAGTTGTTGGTTTAAGGCCATGAACAAGCTCCTAACGGATCTTCAAAAAATTCGGGCAACAGTGGCAACGCCACCACCAATTCCCATAAGCATGGCAACTCTTCCGATAACTTCGATAACGATAGTGGCGCCACCAATGACTTGAACGCTGGCAACTCCGTGATCGAAGCTCCATGGATGGTTCTCTCGCTGGCCAAAGAAATTTTGTTTGACTTCAATGGCACCTCGTGCCCTAAGAGATGGACAGCTCAATTAACGAATATCGGTTAAGTCTATAATCTGAGCGACAACCACTTGCGGATGCTCTTTATATGTAAAATGAAGGGAAATGCCCAATCTTGGCTACATGCCGAACTTTCTCGCATTCGTGAGCCGGTAGCAGCTCTGTGCGTTCAGCTGCTTGCAGCCTTCGGTGAAAAGACGTCTAAATCTGAGATGCGCCGTCAGTTCAAGAAACGCAAATGGCAACCAAGCGAAAGATTTGCCATATACATGGAGGATAAGCTAATGCTGGCTAATCAAGTCAACATCGACGACGAGGAGCTTTTGGATCAGGTCATCGAAGGCATCCCGGGCAAAGGTCTGCGCACACAAGCGCGCATCCAATGCTTCACTAGTCCTAGGCAAATGTTAAAGGCATTTGCTGGGGTGCACCTTGATGTCGCTGAGCAAACTACAAAGGACATAAACACCGGCACCAGACGTCATGAGTTACGTTGCCGCAACTGTAACATTAAAGGACATTTGTGGAAGGATTGCAACAAGACGATTCGAGCCCGTGGCTCATGTTACGTTTGCGGTTCAATGGAACACTGGGCAGCTAAATGCCCGGCCAAGATGCGCTATTCGACTAAAGACAACTTCCCAGAGCCTGGCGAAACAGCTAAGAAGACCGAATCAGCCAGGAGCAGCGGCCCAAATGAAGACGACTACCCAAGCAAAAGCCGCCTCCATACAACCCAGCACAACAACAATTATGTAAGAAGATTTAAGATAAATTTTGTAGACATTCCTTATCATTCCATTATTGTAGCGTGCCTCGTAGACTCGGGGAGTCCAATCTCTATAATTAAGAAGAAGTTCCCACCCGTCGAAGTGGAAATATCTTCAGTCGATACACCCTATCACGGCCTTAATGAAAGCCAACTAATTATTTTTGGAAAAACATTATGTTACATTATGAAAAATTCAAATAAAATTTACTTTCACTTATTGTTAGTTATTGTCTCCGACGAGTCTATGAGCTGCGACGCTATTTTTGGAAGGGATTTTTTGGAAGCATGCGATATAAAATTAGATTTAGATTGTTTAAAGACTGCCATAGTAGAAGAACGTAAATGTTTAAGTAAGATCATCACAAGCGACTTGTCAGCAACACAAAACAAAAATAACGATAATAGAAAAACAGTTATTGAAAATTGTAATGGAAAAGAAGACGAAATTGTTAGTGAAATATCAGAAATGAAAGCCAAGAACATTAATGTAAAGGTAGACAAAACTGATAAAATGCTTAATGTATGTGAATATGTTAATGTACACAAGGATGTTAACGACAAATTTATTAATGAATATGAACATGTGAATGAAGAGTTTGATAATGTAAATGAAAATGTTACTCTTAATGAACAAGTAGTTAATGCAAAAGATGTGAATGAAAAAATGTTTAAGGATAATTAAACAAAAATTACAAGAAAAGAAGTATTTAGTGCAGACAAAAACACAAAAATTGGTTTGTGATCAAGATACACTAACAAACAAGGCTTTCATAGGAGAAACCAGAGAACAACTAGGAAACAATGAAGAGAAATTGTACTTGGTAGAGGATTTTGACAAGAGCATGCTAAAGATTTGCCACATTAACGAAGACGATTTAGAATCAGAATATGTGATTAGTAAGGATATCGAGTATAAAACACGTCGCCAATTTCAGCAATTAGTTAGAAACAAGTATATTGATGCCCATAGACCAGAAACACCAGATTTCAAGTGCTCAATGAAGCTAAGCTTACAGAATTCTAAACCGTTTAGTTGTGCACCTAGGCGATTAGCATATACAGAGAAGGAAAAGCTACAACTTTTGCTGGATGAATACCTGAAAGAAGGAATTATTAGGCCAAGCGATTCTGAATACACGTCACCCATTGTGTTAGTAAAGAAAACCAGAGGGCCGTGGCTAACTTCGACCGCGTCAAAGTTTGTATACCCTTGCAACTTTTATGGTACTCTTTCCTTACCTATAGGCTAAAGGCTAAAGGCTAATGTTTGCGAAAGAACGGCCTACAATCTTAGCATAGGAAAAAACTAAGATATTGATCAAAGTCACTGTTTTCCACCGATCGTTCCTATGGGAGCTATATGATATAGTTACAAGTAACAAGTATTTAATTTAAAAGCAATCGCGTTAAAAGTAACGAAGTTATTGACCAAAGTCACTGTTTTCGAAAGATCGTTCCTATGGGAGCTATATGATATAGTCACCCGATCTTGATCAAATTTGGCACAGTCGTTTATATGTGTAATTAACTCACCAATATAAATTTCATGACAATAGGTCAGAAAATAACGAAGTTATTAAGAAAAGTCACTGTTCGTGACTTTGCCATTTGTATGGGAGCTATATGATATAGTGATCCGATCCGGCTGAATCCGAGATATACAACGCCTGCAGTATACACAAGCCTACATGCAAAAGCTCTGTAGCTCCAACGGTCTAGGAGGAGTTTGCGTTGATCCAGACGGACGGACATGGCTATTTGAACTCGTCTCGTCGTGCTGATCAAGAATATATATACTTTATATGGTCGGAAATGCTTTCTTCTATGCGTTGCACACTTCTGACCAAAATTAATATACCCTTTTTGCAAGGGTATAAAAACTGGGGATATACGTTTATGCATAGACTTTCGAAAATTAAATAAGATTATTGTTAAAGACAATTACCCCCTACCACTAATTGACGACTTATTGGACAGACTAGTAAACAAACGGGTCTTTTCAAAATTAGATTTGAAGAACGGATATTTTCATGTCTTCGTTGACGAAGAGTCAGTCAAATACACATCCTTTATTACACCACTTGGACAATATGAGTTTTTAAGAATGCCAATGGGGATAAAAAACGCATCACATGTATTTCAAAGATTTATTAACCGAATTTTTGAAGATATGATTCGAAAGGAGAAGTCCTCGTCTACATGGACGACATCATGATAGCTAGTGCGAATATAAAGAATCATATGCAAACGTTAGAAGAAGTTTTTGAAAGATTAGTTCAGAACAAATTGAGGTTACGAATGGATAAGTGCGAATTTTTTATGTCAAGCATAAAGTACCTGGGCTACAAAATAACGGAGAATGGAATTGCAGATGATAAGGGCTTAGATGCAGTAAAAAATTTCCCAATACCAGACAAAATACATGCGGTTAAGAGTTTCTTAGGATTATGCTCGTACTTTCGAAGATTTATAAAAGATTTCTCAATAATAGCCAAGCCTTTATATGATTTAATGAAGAAAGATAAAGAGTTTAAATTTGGAAAGATTGAACTAGACTGTTTCTTAATGCTCAAAAAAAAACTTATCGAGGCACCCGTATTGGCAATTTACGATCATAGAGACGAAACAGAACTGCATTGCGATGCAAGCGCTTTGGGTTTTGGCGCGGCCTTAGTACAGGAGAAAGCGGATAGCAAATCGCATCCGATATTTTATTTTTCCAAAAGAACGAGCGAAGTTGAGTCAAAATATCATAGTTTCGAATTGGAAACGCTGGCAATTCTATATGCCTTGCGTAGATTCAGAATATATGTTCAAGGGAAACGTTTCAAAATTTTAACAGACTGCAACTCCTTGACGCTTACTTTAAACAAAGTAGAATTAAACCCCAGAATAGCAAGATGGGCGCTCGAGCTCCAAGAATATGACTACGAACTAGTACATCGCGATCGGGAAATCAAATGCAGCATGTGGATGCTTTAAGTAGATGCGCCAATGTTATGGTAATAGAGCCCAACAGTTTCGAGGATAATTTAGTTATTTGCCAGGGGAAAGTTTTGGAGCTGCAGGAAATTAAGAAAATGTTAGAGAATTCAGAGCACAAATGGTATGAGATGAGTAACGGGGTTGTTTATAGAAAAACGAATGATAAAAGAATTCTTTTTTATGTTCCAAAAGGTATGGAGAATCATGTCCTATATAAGTACCACGATGAATTGGTCACGTAGGTAGGGATAAAATGTTAGATGCAATAGGGAAGTGATACTGGTTCCCAAATCTTAAAGATAATGCGACAAAACTGTTTACGATGCGTAGCTTTCTCTCCCAAATGCGGCAAAGGAGAAGGGTTTTTGAACAGTATCCCAAAAGGGGACAAACCATTTGACTTAGTCCATATTGACCATTACGGTCCGATTGAACCAGGAAGAGCAAAGAAACATATATTCGCAGTAGTGGACGGGTTTACAAAGTTCGTCAGACTATATACGACAAAGACGACGAGTACAAAAGAGGTGATAGAAGCATTAAAAACATATTTCAGGAGTTATAGTAGGCCAAGATGTATAGTTTCTGATAGGGGTAGTTATTTCACTTCATCAGAATTCGAGACGTTTTTAGATAGTCAGGGTGTGCAACATGTGAAAATAGCGACAGGATCCCGGCAAGCCAACGGGCAAGTAGAAAGGCTAAACCGAAGTATAGGACCTATGATAGCAAAGTTAGCAGAACCAGACAAGGGAAATCATTGGGACACAGTTGTAGAGGATGTAGAACACGCACTGAACAACACTTTTCACAGAAGCATCAAGCAATACCCCAGCATAATGTTATTCGGAATAGCTCAAAGAGGAAACGTTATAGACGAATTTAGAGAAAAGATTGAAGAATTGGATAGTACAGACAGCCCAATAGACTTAGAAGAGATAAGAAGATTAGGAGCTTCACACATTTGTCGATCACAAGAATATAACGAAGGGCTCTACAACAGCAAAAGAACTTCAGCAAGAGAGTATAAAGAAGGCGACTATGTTATGGTTAAGAACTTTGACAGCACAGCAGGTATATCTCGTAAGCTTATCCCAAAAAGCAAGGGACCATACGTCATACAAAAGGTTCTAAGGAATGATAGGTTTTTATTAAAAGATGTAGAAGGATTCCAACTTTCGAGAAACCCATATCAAGGAGTATGGAGTGGACAAAACATAAAACCATGGATAGGAGATGTATAAAAGAAATAACATAAGTATATCTTATAATAGTATATGTTAAATTTAAGCTTGAATTGTATAGCGTATATGAACAGTAAGATCAGGAGATCTTATATTGTCAGGACGGCCGAATTGTAGCAGGCTCTCTCTCTCTCTCTCTGTGACCACTCTGGCATATTTCTCAGAGAGCGAACGATTATGAGATCAGCGAGAGTTATGAGAGAGAGCAAGCGTGGCAGTCTAAGCAAAACGGTTGAACAAGGCGGTCGTGTAATTAATTCTAAGTTCACCCATTGTGTACCTAACCTAACCGTAAATAAGAATTGTGCTACCAAAAGAATATTCATATAAACACTCAATTGAACTAAACTAATAAAGATACTTAAAGCTAAACTCCTAGTTACATCCTGTCATAACTTCAAAAGTGGTCCTTATCCACATATGTACATAATGAGTGACGAAATAAATATAGCTGATTATTCAGTAGATCAATTAAAACAATGGTTCGTGGCACTAAAAATGCCATCAAGTGGTCCTAAAGCCGAACTAGTGCTCCGCTTAAACCAAATTCCAATCGAGACACGTGGCAGCGCACCACCTATGGACGACGAACAGGATTATTCAAGCCATGATCTGAATGACATAGAATTGCTTCACACAGAGCAGTTACCCAGACAAATATCACGACGCCAATGATGATGACGCCTTGCAACAAGAAACGGTAAATTCATGCGAATTCTCGTCGGTTCGACGCCTGTTTGAGCAGCTTCAGTTGTTGGTTTAAGGCCATGAACAAGCTCCTAACGGATCTTCAAAAAATTCGGGCAACAGTGGCAACGCCACCACCAATTCCCATAAGCATGGCAACTCTTCCGATAACTTCGATAACGATAGTGGCGCCACCAATGACTTGAACGCTGGCAACTCCGTGATCGAAGCTCCAGGGATGGCTCTCTCGCTGGCCAAAGAAATTTTGTTTGACTTCAATGGCACCTCGTGCCCTAAGAGATGGACAGCTCAATTGACGAATATCGGCGAAGTATATAATCTGAGCGACAACCACTTCCGGATGCTCTTTATATGTAAAATGAAGGGAAATGCCCAATCTTGGCTACATGCCGAACTTTCTCGCATTCGTGAGCCGGTAGCAGCTCTGTGCGATCAGCTGATTGCAGCCTTCGGTGAAAAGACGTCTAAATCTGAGATGCGCCGTCAGTTCAAGAAACGCAAATGGCAACCAAGCGAAAGATTTGCCATATACATGAGGATAAGCTAATGCTGGCTAATCAAGTCAACATCGACGACGAGGAGCTTTTGGATCAGGTCATCGAAGGCATCCCTGGCAAAGGTCTGCGCACACAAGCGCGCATCCAATGCTTCACTAGTCCTAGGCAAATGTTAAAGGCATTTGCTGGGGTGCACCTTGATGTCGCTGAGCAAACTACAAAGGACATAAACACCGGCACCAGACGTCATGAGTTACGTTGCCGCAACTGTAACATTCAAGGACATTTGTGGAAGGATTGCAACAAGACGATTCGAGCCCGTGGCTCATGTTACGTTTGCGGTTGAATGGAACACTGGGCAGCTAAATGCCCGGCCAAGATGCGCTATTCGACTAAAGACAACTTCCCAGAACCTGGCGAAACAGCTAAGAAGACCGAATCAGCCAGGAGCAGCGGCCCAAATGATGACGACTACCCAAGCAAAAGCCGCCTCCATACAACCCAGCACAACAACAATTATGTAAGAAGATTTAAGATAAATTTTGTAGACATTCCTTATCATTCCATTATTGTAGCGTGCCTCGTAGACTCGGGGAGTCCAATCTCTATAATTAAGAAGAAGTTCCCACCCGTCGAAGTGGAAATATCTTCAGTCGATACACCCTATCACGGCCTTAATGAAAGCCAACTAATTATTTCTGGAAAAACATTATGTTACATTATGAAAAATTCAAATAAAATTTACTTTCACTTAGTAGTTATTGTCTCCGACGAGTCTATGAGCTGCGACGCTATTTTTGGAAGGATTTTTTGGAAGCATGCGATATAAAATTAGATTTAGATTGTTTAAAGACTGCCATAGTAGAAGAACGTAAATGTTTAAGTAAGATCATCACAAGCGACTTGTCAGCAACACAAAACAAAAATAACGATAATAGAAAAACAGTTATTGAAAATTGTAATGGAAAAGAAGACGAAATTGTTAGTGAAATATCAGAAATGAAAGCCAAGAACATTAATGTAAAGGTAGACAAAACTGATAAAATGCTTAATGTATGTGAATATGTTAATGTACACAAGGATGTTAACGACAAATTTATTAATGAATATGAACATGTGAATGAAGAGTTTGATAATGTAAATGAAAATGTTACTCTTAATGAACAAGTAGTTAATGCAAAAGATGTGAATGAAAAAATGTTTAAGGATAATTAAACAAAAATTACAAGAAAAGAAGTATTTAGTGCAGACAAAAACACAAAAATTGTTTGTGATCAAGATACACTAACAAACAAGGCTTTCATAGGAGAAACCAGAGAACAACTAGGAAACAATGAAGAGAAATTGTACTTGGTAGAGGATTTTGACAAGAGCATGCTAAAGATTTGCCACATTAACGAAGACGATTTAGAATCAGAATATGTGATTAGTAAGGATATCGAGTATAAAACACGTCGCCAATTTCAGCAATTAGTTAGAAACAAGTATATTGATGCCCATAGACCAGAAACACCAGATTCAAGTGCTCAATGAAGCTAAGCTTACAGAATTCTAAACCGTTTAGTTGTGCACCTAGGCGATTAGCATATACAGAGAAGGAAAAGCTACAACTTTTGCTGGATGAATACCTGAAAGAAGGAATTATTAGGCCAAGCGATTCTGAATACACGTCACCCATTGTGTTAGTAAAGAAAACCAGAGGGCCGTGGCTAACTTCGACCGCGTCAAAGTTTGTATACCCTTGCAACTTTTATGGTACTCTTTCCTTACCTATAGGCTAAAGGCTAAAGGCTAATGTTTGCGAAAGAACGGCCTACAATCTTAGCATAGGAAAAAACTAAGATATTGATCAAAGTCACTGTTTTCCACCGATCGTTCCTATGGGAGCTATATGATATAGTTACAAGTAACAAGTATTTAATTTAAAAAGCAATCGCGTTAAAAGTAACGAAGTTATTGACCAAAGTCACTGTTTTCGAAAGATCGTTCCTATGGGAGCTATATGATATAGTCACCCGATCTTGATCAAATTTGGCACAGTCGTTTATATGTGTAATTAACTCACCAATATAAATTTCATGAAATAGGTCAGAAAATAACGAAGTTATTAAGAAAAGTCACTGTTCGTGACTTTGCCATTTGTATGGGAGCTATATGATATAGTGATCCGATCCGGCTGAATCCGAGATATACAACGCCTGCAGTATACACAAGCCTACATGCAAAAGCTCTGTAGCTCCAACGGTCTAGGAGGAGTTTGCGTTGATCCAGACGGACGGACATGGCTATTTGAACTCGTCTCGTCGTGCTGATCAAGAATATATATACTTTATATGGTCGGAAATGCTTTCTTCTATGCGTTGCACACTTCTGACCAAAATTAATATACCTTTTTGCAAGGGTATAAAAACTGGGGATATACGTTTATGCATAGACTTTCGAAAATTAAATAAGATTATTGTTAAAGACAATTACCCCCTACCACTAATTGACGACTTATTGGACAGACTAGTAAACAAACGGGTCTTTTCAAAATTAGATTTGAAGAACGGATATTTTCATGTCTTCGTTGACGAAGAGTCAGTCAAATACACATCCTTTATTACACCACTTGGACAATATGAGTTTTTAAGAATGCCAATGGGGATAAAAAACGCATCACATGTATTTCAAAGATTTATTAACCGAATTTTTGAAGATATGATTCGAAAAGGAGAAGTCCTCGTCTACATGGACGACATCATGATAGCTAGTGCGAATATAAAGAATCATATGCAAACGTTAGAAGAAGTTTTTGAAAGATTAGTTCAGAACAAATTGAGGTTACGAATGGATAAGTGCGAATTTTTTATGTCAAGCATAAAGTACCTGGGCTACAAAATAACGGAGAATGGAATTGCAGATGATAAGGGCTTAGATGCAGTAAAAAATTTCCCAATACCAGACAAAATACATGCGGTTAAGAGTTTCTTAGGATTATGCTCGTACTTTCGAAGATTTATAAAAGATTTCTCAATAATAGCCAAGCCTTTATATGATTTAATGAAGAAAGATAAAGAGTTTAAATTTGGAAAGATTGAACTAGACTGTTTCTTAATGCTCAAAAAAAAACTTATCGAGGCACCCGTATTGGCAATTTACGATCATAGAGACGAAACAGAACTGCATTGCGATGCAAGCGCTTTGGGTTTTGGCGCGGCCTTAGTACAGGAGAAAGCGGATAGCAAATCGCATCCGATATTTTATTTTTCCAAAAGAACGAGCGAAGTGATCAAAATATCATATTCGAATTGAAACGCTGGCAATTCTATATGCTTGCGTAGATTCAGAATATATGTTCAAGGGAAACGTTCAAATTTTAACAGACTGCAACTCCTTGACGCTTACTTTAAACAAAGTAGAATTAAACCCCAGAATAGCAAGATGGGCGCTCGAGCTCCAAGAATATGACTACGAACTAGTACATCGCGATCGGGAAATCAAATGCAGCATGTGGATGCTTTAAGTAGATGCGCCAATGTTATGGTAATAGAGCCCAACAGTTTCGAGGATAATTTAGTTATTTGCCAGGGGAAAGTTTTGGAGCTGCAGGAAATTAAGAAAATGTTAGAGAATTCAGAGCACAAATGGTATGAGATGAGTAACGGGGTTGTTTATAGAAAAACGAATGATAAAAGAATTCTTTTTTATGTTCCAAAAGGTATGGAGAATCATGTCCTATATAAGTACCACGATGAATTGGGTCACGTAGGTAGGGATAAAATGTTAGATGCAATAGGGAAGTGATACTGGTTCCCAAATCTTAAAGATAATGCGACAAAACTGTTTACGATGCGTAGCTTTCTCTCCCAAATGCGGCAAAGGAGAAGGGTTTTTGAACAGTATCCCAAAAGGGGACAAACCATTTGACTTAGTCCATATTGACCATTACGGTCCGATTGAACCAGGAAGAGCAAAGAAACATATATTCGCAGTAGTGGACGGGTTTACAAAGTTCGTCAGACTATATACGACAAAGACGACGAGTACAAAAGAGGTGATAGAAGCATTAAAAACATATTTCAGGAGTTATAGTAGGCCAAGATGTATAGTTTCTGATAGGGGTAGTTATTTCACTTCATCAGAATTCGAGACGTTTTTAGATAGTCAGGGTGTGCAACATGTGAAAATAGCGACAGGATCCCGGCAAGCCAACGGGCAAGTAGAAAGGCTAAACCGAAGTATAGGACCTATGATAGCAAAGTTAGCAGAACCAGACAAGGGAAATCATTGGGACACAGTTGTAGAGGATGTAGAACACGCACTGAACAACACTTTTCACAGAAGCATCAAGCAATACCCCAGCATAATGTTATTCGGAATAGCTCAAAGAGGAAACGTTATAGACGAATTTAGAGAAAAGATTGAAGAATTGGATAGTACAGACAGCCCAATAGACTTAGAAGAGATAAGAAGATTAGGAGCTTCACACATTTGTCGATCACAAGAATATAACGAAGGGCTCTACAACAGCAAAAGAACTTCAGCAAGAGAGTATAAAGAAGGCGACTATGTTATGGTTAAGAACTTTGACAGCACAGCAGGTATATCTCGTAAGCTTATCCCAAAAAGCAAGGGACCATACGTCATACAAAAGGTTCTAAGGAATGATAGGTTTTTATTAAAAGATGTAGAAGGATTCCAACTTTCGAGAAACCCATATCAAGGAGTATGGAGTGGACAAAACATAAAACCATGGATAGGAGATGTATAAAAGAAATAACATAAGTATATCTTATAATAGTATATGTTAAATTTAAGCTTGAATTGTATAGCGTATATGAACAGTAAGATCAGGAGATCTTATATTGTCAGGACGGCCGAATTGTAGCAGGCTCTCTCTCTCTCTCTCTGTGACCACTCTGGCATATTTCTCAGAGAGCGAACGATTATGAGATCAGCGAGAGTTATGAGAGAGAGCAAGCGTGGCAGTCTAAGCAAAACGGTTGAACAAGGCGGTCGTGTAATTAATTCTAAGTTCACCCATTGTGTACCTAACCTAACCGTAAATAAGAATTGTGCTACCAAAAGAATATTCATATAAACACTCAATTGAACTAAACTAATAAAGATACTTAAAGCTAAACTCCTAGTTACATCCTGTCATAACTTCAAAAGTGGTCCTTATCCACATATGTACATAATGAGTGACGAAATAAATATAGCTGATTATTCAGTAGATCAATTAAAACAATGGTTCGTGGCACTAAAAATGCCATCAAGTGGTCCTAAAGCCGAACTAGTGCTCCGCTTAAACCAAATTCCAATCGAGACACGTGGCAGCGCACCACCTATGGACGACGAACAGGATTATTCAAGCCATGATCTGAATGACATAGAATTGCTTCACACAGAGCAGTTACCCAGACAAATATCACGACGCCAATGATGATGACGCCTTGCAACAAGAAACGGTAAATTCATGCGAATTCTCGTCGGTTCGACGCCTGTTTGAGCAGCTTCAGTTGTTGGTTTAAGGCCATGAACAAGCTCCTAACGGATCTTCAAAAAATTCGGGCAACAGTGGCAACGCCACCACCAATTCCCATAAGCATGGCAACTCTTCCGATAACTTCGATAACGATAGTGGCGCCACCAATGACTTGAACGCTGGCAACTCCGTGATCGAAGCTCCAGGGATGGCTCTCTCGCTGGCCAAAGAAATTTTGTTTGACTTCAATGGCACCTCGTGCCCTAAGAGATGGACAGCTCAATTGACGAATATCGGCGAAGTATATAATCTGAGCGACAACCACTTCCGGATGCTCTTTATATGTAAAATGAAGGGAAATGCCCAATCTTGGCTACATGCCGAACTTTCTCGCATTCGTGAGCCGGTAGCAGCTCTGTGCGATCAGCTGATTGCAGCCTTCGGTGAAAAGACGTCTAAATCTGAGATGCGCCGTCAGTTCAAGAAACGCAAATGGCAACCAAGCGAAAGATTTGCCATATACATGAAGGATAAGCTAATGCTGGCTAATCAAGTCAACATCGACGACGAGGAGCTTTTGGATCAGGTCATCGAAGGCATCCCTGGCAAAGGTCTGCGCACACAAGCGCGCATCCAATGCTTCACTAGTCCTAGGCAAATGTTAAAGGCATTTGCTGGGGTGCACCTTGATGTCGCTGAGCAAACTACAAAGGACATAAACACCGGCACCAGACGTCATGAGTTACGTTGCCGCAACTGTAACATTCAAGGACATTTGTGGAAGGATTGCAACAAGACGATTCGAGCCCGTGGCTCATGTTACGTTTGCGGTTGAATGGAACACTGGGCAGCTAAATGCCCGGCCAAGATGCGCTATTCGACTAAAGACAACTTCCCAGAACCTGGCGAAACAGCTAAGAAGACCGAATCAGCCAGGAGCAGCGGCCCAAATGATGACGACTACCCAAGCAAAAGCCGCCTCCATACAACCCAGCACAACAACAATTATGTAAGAAGATTTAAGATAAATTTTGTAGACATTCCTTATCATTCCATTATTGTAGCGTGCCTCGTAGACTCGGGGAGTCCAATCTCTATAATTAAGAAGAAGTTCCCACCCGTCGAAGTGGAAATATCTTCAGTCGATACACCCTATCACGGCCTTAATGAAAGCCAACTAATTATTTCTGGAAAAACATTATGTTACATTATGAAAAATTCAAATAAAATTTACTTTCACTTAGTTATTGTCTCCGACGAGTCTATGAGCTGCGACGCTATTTTTGGAAGGAATTTTTTGGAAGCATGCGATATAAAATTAGATTTAGATTGTTTAAAGACTGCCATAGTAGAAGAACGTAAATGTTTAAGTAAGATCATCACAAGCGACTTGTCAGCAACACAAAACAAAAATAACGATAATAGAAAAACAATTATTGAAAATTGTAATGGAAAAGAAGACGAAATTGTTAGTGAAATATCAGAAATGAAAGTCAAGAACATTAATGTAAAGGTAGACAAAACTGATGAAATGCTTAATGTATGTGAATATGTTAATGTACACAAGGATGTTAACGACAAATTTATTAATGAATATGAACATGTGAATGAAGAGTTTGATAATGTAAATGAAAATGTTACTCTTAATGAACAAGTAGTTAATGCAAAAGATGTGAATGAAAAAATGTTTAAGGATAATGAAACAAAAATTACAAGAAAAGAAGTATTTAGTGCAGACAAAAACACAAAAATTGATCACAAACCACAAGATACACTAACAAACAAGACTTTCATAGGAGAAACCAGAGAACAACTAGGAAACAATGAAGAGAAATTGTACTTGGTAGAGGATTTTGACAAGAGCATGCTAAAGATTTGCCACATTAACGAAGACGATTTAGAATCAGAATATGTGATTAGTAAGGATATCGAGTATAAAACACGTCGCCAATTTCAGCAATTAGTTAGAAACAAGTATATTGATGCCCATAGACCAGAAACACCAGATATCAAGTGCTCAATGAAGCTAAGCTTACAGAATTCTAAACCGTTTAGTTGTGCACCTAGGCGATTAGCATATACAAAGAAGGAAAAGCTACAACTTTTGCTGGATGAATACCTGAAAGAAGGAATTATTAGGCCAAGCGATTCTGAATACACGTCACCCATTGTGTTAGTAAAGAAAACCAGAGGGCCGTGGCTAACTTCGACCGCGTCAAAGTTTGTATACCCTTGCAACTTTTATGGTACTCTTTCCTTACCTATAGGCTAAAGGCTAAAGGCTAATGTTTGCGAAAGAACGGCCTACAATCTTAGCATAGGAAAAAACTAAGATATTGATCAAAGTCACTGTTTTCCACCGATCGTTCCTATGGGAGCTATATGATATAGTTACCCGATCCTTATCAAATTTGGCACAGTCATTAACAGATATATTAAACTAACAAGTATTTAATTTAAAAGCAATCGCGTTAAAAGTAACGAAGTTATTGACCAAAGTCACTGTTTTCGAAAGATCGTTCCTATGGGAGCTATATGATATAGTCACCCGATCTTGATCAAATTTGGCACAGTCGTTTATATGTGTAATTAACTCACCAATATTGAATTTCATAAATAACGAAGTTATTAAGAAAAGTCACTGTTCGTGACTTTGCCATTTGTATGGGAGCTGTATGATATAGTGATCCGATCCGGCTGAATCCGAGATATACAACGCCTGCAGTATACACAAGCCTACATGCAAAAGCTCTGTAGCTCCAACGGTCTAGGAGGAGTTTGCGTTGATCCAGACGGACAGACGGACGGACATGGCTATTTGAACTCGTCTCGTCGTGCTGATCAAGAATATATATACTTTATATGGTCGGAAATGCTTTCTTCTATGCGTTGCACACTTCTGACCAAAACTAATATTCCTTTTTGCAAGGGTATAAAAACTGGGGATATACGTTTATGCATAGACTTTCGAAAATTAAATAAGATTATTGTTAAAGACAATTACCCCCTACCACTAATTGACGACTTATTGGACAGACTAGTAAACAAACGGGTCTTTTCAAAATTAGATTTGAAGAACGGATATTTTCATGTCTTCGTTGACGAAGAGTCAGTCAAATACACATCCTTTATTACACCACTTGGACAATATGAGTTTTTAAGAATGCCAATGGGGATAAAAAACGCATCACATGTATTTCAAAGATTTATTAACCGAATTTTTGAAGATATGATTCGAAAAGGAGAAGTCCTCGTCTACATGGACGACATCATGATAGCTAGTGCGAATATAAAGGATCATATGCAAACGTTAGAAGAAGTTTTTGAAAGATTAGTTCAGAACAAATTGAGGTTACGAATGGATAAGTGCGAATTTTTTATGTCAAGCATAAAGTACCTGGGCTACAAAATTACGGAGAATGGAATTGCAGATGATAAGGGCTTAGATGAAGTAAAAAATTTCCCAATACCAGACAAAATACATGCGGTTAAGAGTTTCTTAGGATTATGCTCGTACTTTCGAAGATTTATAAAAGATTTCTCAATAATAGCCAAGCCTTTATATGATTTAATGAAGAAAGATAAAGAGTTTAAATTTGGAAAGATTGAACTAGACTGTTTCTTAATGCTCAAACAAAAACTTATCGAGGCACCCGTATTGGCAATTTACGATCATAGAGACGAAACAGAACTGCATTGCGATGCAAGCGCTTTGGGTTTTGGCGCGGCCTTAGTACAGGAGAAAGCGGATAGTAAATGGCATCCGATATTTTATTTTTCCAAAAGAACGAGCGAATTTTAACAGACTGCAACTCCTTGACGCTTACTTTAAACAAAGTAGAATTAAACCCCAGAATAGCAAGATGGGCGCTCGAGCTCCAAGAATATGACTACGAACTAGTACATCGATCGGGAAATCAAATGCAGCATGTGGATGCTTTAAGTAGATGCGCCAATGTTATGGTAATAGAGCCCAACAGTTTCGAGGATAATTTAGTTATTTGCCAGGGGAAAGATCTAGAGCTGCAGGAAATTAAGAAAATGTTAGAGAATTCAGAGCACAAATGGTATGAGATGAGTAACGGGGTTGTTTATAGAAAAACGAATGATAAAAGAATTCTTTTTTATGTTCCAAAAGGTATGGAGAATCATGTCCTATATAAGTACCACGATGAATTGGGTCACGTAGGTAGGGATAAAATGTTAGATGCAATAGGGAAGTGTTACTGGTTCCCAAATCTTAAAGATAAGGCGACAAAACATAAACAAAACTGTTTACGATGCGTAGCTTTCTCTCCCAAATGCGGCAAAGGAGAAGGGTTTTTGAACAGTATCCCAAAAGGGGACAAACCATTTGACTTAGTCCATATTGACCATTACGGTCCGATTGAAGCAGGAAGAGCAAAGAAACATATATTCGCAGTAGTGGACGGGTTTACAAAGTTCGTCAGACTATATACGACAAAGACGACGAGTACAAAAGAGGTGATAGAAGCATTAAAAACATATTTCAGGAGTTATAGTAGGCCAAGATGTATAGTTTCTGATAGGGGTAGTTATTTCACTTCATCAGAATTCGAGACGTTTTTAGATAGTCAGGGTGTGCAACATGTGAAAATAGCGACAGGATCCCGGCAAGCCAACGGGCAAGTAGAAAGGCTAAACCGAAGTATGGGACCTATGATAGCAAAGTTAGCAGAACCAGACAAGGGAAATCATTGGGACACAGTTGTAGAGGATGTAGAACACGCACTGAACAACACTTTTCACAGAAGCATCAAGCAATACCCCAGCATAATGTTATTCGGAATAGCTCAAAGAGGAAACGTTATAGACGAATTTAGAGAAAAGATTGAAGAATTGGATAGTACAGACAGCCCAATAGACTTAGAAGAGATAAGAAGATTAGGAGCTTCACACATTTGTCGATCACAAGAATATAACGAAGGGCTCTACAACAGCAAAAGAACTTCAGCAAGAGAGTATAAAGAAGGCGACTATGTTATGGTTAAGAACTTTGACAGCACAGCAGGTATATCTCGTAAGCTTATCCCAAAAAGCAAGGGACCATACGTCATACAAAAGGTTCTAAGGAATGATAGGTTTTTATTAAAAGATGTAGAAGGATTCCAACTTTCCAGAAACCCATATCAAGGAGTATGGAGTGGACAAAACATAAAACCATGGATAGGAGATGTATAAAAGAAATAACATAAGTATATCTTATAATAGTATATGTTAAATTTTAAGCTTGAATTGTATAGCGTATATGAACAGTAAGATCAGGAGATCTTATATTGTCAGGACGGCCGAATTGTAGCAGGCTCTCTCTCTCTCTCTCTGTGACCACTCTGGCATATTTCTCAGAGAGCGAACGTTTATGAGATCAGCGAGAGTTATGAGAGAGAGCAAGCATGGCAGTCTAAGCCAGAGGTAGGCGCCCATATCCCTTGCGGGCACTTTTGCTCGGCAATTGCTCGTGTGGCCGTCTGTGTGCATGCCGATGTGAGCACGAAGTACAAGTTGAAAGCGTAAAAAAACGGCTAGTGTCGCACAGACTTTTGACGAACGAAGTACTATGTCGCTTTGTTACGCAGCTACACGCAGAAAAATTAATGATTCACATCTTTTACATGGCAACTTTAAAAATATTTTGCCATTATTTATATGAAAAATATATATAATAGCCGATACAAAATATGCATTCATTTCTATGACATTTAGGTAAAAGGAACCCAAGACTCATGACTGTACTTTGTTTTTTAAGGCGATTCGGTAAAAAAGGGTTGTCGGAATTATTCGTTTTCACTTGCAGTTAATTTTTTTATTCGTTTCTTCACATACGATTCGCGCAGTGTAAAGCAGCTTACGCACACAAGCAAGCGCACGCATACATTGACAGTTTGAGCTGGCTCTCTTTGTGCCTACCCCTGGTCTAAGCCAGAGCCCGGGGGATATCCCCCGGGAGACGAACACGTTCGGCACCTCGTATGCGTGTAACCGAACGGCTGCCGAAGTCCTCACACAGAGGATGAGGGTTGATTGATTTGGTCTAAGCCAGGGGTAGGCACAAAGAGAGCCAGCTCAAACTGTCAATGTATGCGTGCGCTTGCTTGTGTGCGTAAGCTGCTTTACACTGCGCGAATCGTAGGTGAAAAAACGAATAAAAAATTAAACTGCAAGTGAAAAAGAATAATTCCGACCTAATTGTTGTTCAGAAACTCAACTATTTCCTTTACTTCTATATTGTTTGGATAACTTTTATACGCTAAATGGCTATCAGTAAGTCTATTTCGAATTGAATCTTTAATTAATTTCATTGTCGAAAATTTACGTTTTACCTAAATGTCAAAAAAATGAATGCATATTTTGTATCGGCTATTATATATATTTTTCATACGATACATATATGTGCATACATGTATATCTTACATTTATATTACATTATGCATGTTCGCTTATATTATAATATACTTTTTACCCTATAGGGACAAAATATTTTTAAAGTTGCCATGTAAGAAAAAGAAGCATTAATTTTTCTGCGTGTAGCTGCGTAACAAAGCGACATAGTACTGCTTTCGTCATAAGTCTGTGCGACACTAGCTGTTTTTTTACGCTGTCAACTTGTACTTCGTGCTCACATCGGCATGCACACACGAGCAATTGCCGAGCAAAAGTGCCCGCACGGGCTATGGGCGCCTACCTCTGGTCTAAGCCAGAGCCCGGCACAAAGAGAGCACTGAAAAGATGTAGTAGTATGTGTGCGCCTGCTTGTGTGCGTAAGTTGCTTTACACTGCGGAAATTGCATGTGATGAAAGCAAAAAAATTAGAAATGCGATAGAAAACCCTTTCACACAAATTGAAGGGTCAATTACGACTAAAAAGTGGACCGCGGATTCGCGAAAATCTTGACTTTTAGGTAGCGTGTTAACCCTTTTTACCTACTTTTGCTAAAAATAGATTTTTTGTGCCACTTCACATTCTCTTTTTTTATCGTATGCATTTCTAAACAACGACAAGTGCAAGAAACCACAATTGCAGGTAGAATGCTCTGAAATTGCACCCTTTTTACCTACTTCGGCCGATGCTCGAAGATTCGATGATGTAAGTGGAATATTTGCATAATATGATTATATTATAATATTTTTGCAAAAGTTGCCAGTTACATAAAAAGAATAAAGGCATTAATTTTTTCATATGTAGCGATCGAGCAAAGCGACATAGATGTGGTTGTGTCGGAATGCTGAGGGCAACTAAATCCACCCTCATGCTCTGTGTGAGGACTTCGGCAGCCGTTCGGTTACACGCATACGAAGTGCTGAACGTGTTCGTCCCCCGGGGAATATGAGTGCCGGGCTCTGGTCTAAGCAAAACGGTTGAACAAGGCGGTCGTGTAATTAATTCTAAGTTCACCCATTGTGTACCTAACCTAACCGTAAATAAGAATTGTGCTACCAAAAGAATATTCATATAAACACTCAATTGAACTAAACTAATAAAGATACTTAAAGCTAAACTCCTAGTTACATCCTGTCATAGTTGGTATATTAAAGTCGCCAAAATGTATGTAACAGGCAGAAGGAAGCATCTCCGACCCCACAAAGTATATATATTCTTGATCAGGGTCAACAACCGATTCGATCTAGCCATGTCCGTCTGTCAGTGCGATCGTCTGTATGAACACGCAGATCTCGGAGACTATAAGAGCTAGAGCCACCAAATTTGGTATGTAGACTCGTGTGTTATGAAAATATATAGAGTTAATTGGAATTTTGGCCACGCTCCCAGGAATTTACATAAAACTGTTTTTCTTAAAAAGTAAATCAGATAGAGACATCAAATTTGGTTTATATACCCCTTTAGTTAGCGCGCAGAAAATAATTGTTCCAACTTTTTGCTACGCCCCCTTCCGCCCACGGAATTTACAAAAAACTCATTTTCTTAAAAACTATGACAGCTACCGACATTAAATTTGGTATGTAAGCTAGCTTAATAGACGCGCAGATATTGACTATTTAAAATTTTGCCACGCCCATTTCCGCCCCCGCAAATTAAACAAAACGGATTTTTTCGAAAACTAACAAAGCTAAAGTCACCAAATTTAGTATGTATACTGGCTTAGTATGCGCGCAGAATATATATATTTTACTATGTTGCCACGCCCACTTCCGCCTCTATAATTTAGAAAAAACCGATTGGCTCTTGCAATTTTTTGATCATCGCGATCAAATTTGGCAGACTAATAAATCTTATCTATTTCTATCAAACTAACAAATTTGATTGAAATTGGACTAGAAACATGTAAAATATACGTATGAACGATATTGTGCTACGCGATCCATAAGGGCAGAATAGGCCGTTGGCTAGTGGCGGCGCTAGAGTGCTCGTGTGTTTGTAGAGTGAGCGAGATAGCATATTGTATGAGGGCATGTTAAAACAATTTAATAGACATACATTTGGTTTTCGAAATTTTCAATATTTGTTTCACCTGGTGTATGGTATACCCAAGTCGGCGAGACGACTTACTTACTTCATTCTCCATAGAATGCGTTGAGCCCATCGGTCTTCTTTGCATATCAAGACGCGATGAAACATTTCTTCTATTTCTGCGGATATATACCGACGGACCTTATGTCTAAATTTCAAAAGCACGTAACTTAATGGTTGGCATTGGTCATGCCCTCGCATCAGCAGTGCATTCAGCGACACTCGGTCGTCTTCCGCTGTAGCATCGAAAACGATTCTAATTTTTCCGGGTTTATGTGGATTGACGACTCCAAACTGTGGCAGGTACAATGCCTTGTCCAGGCTCCTGGACAACTCCTGACTCCTGAATCAGCCGAATATATCTCTTTTGCTCGTATTCCAACATCAGTTTGCAGTATTGCTTCCGGTATTCAGGGCAGCAGATAGCTGACCACCTCCCGCCCGACCTACCGAGGGGTGCAGCCGTATAACGCACGGCACGAATCGCGTGGACAAATACACAGTAAAATGAAGTAAGTAAGTCATCTCGCCGACTTGGGTATACCATACACCAGGTGAAACAAATATTTAAAATTTCGAAAACCAAATGTATGTCTATTAAATTGCTTTAACATGCCCTCATACCATATGCTATCTCGCTCACTCTACAAACACACGAGCACTCTAGCGCCGCCACTAGCCAACGGCCTATTCTGTCCTTATGGATCGCGTAGCAAAATACGTTCCTACATATATTTTGCATGTTTCTAGTCCGATTTCAATTAAATTTGGTAGTTTGATAGAAATAGATAAGATTAATTAGTCTACCAAATTTGATCGCGATGGTCAAAAAATTGCAAGAGCCAATCGGTTTTTTCTAAATTATGGAGGCGGAAGTGGGCGTGGCAACATATTAAAATATATATATTCTGCGCGCATACTAAGCGCGTAAGCAATATCTGCGCGTCTATTTACATACCAAATTTATTGTCGGTAGCTTTCATAGTTTTTAAGAAAATCTGTCTTTTGTAAATTCCGGCGGCGGAAGGGGGCGTGGCAAAAATTTGAAACAAACTCGATAAGCGTACATACTACACGAGACTGCATACCAAATTTGGTGGCTCTAGCTCTTATAGTCTCCGAGATCTAGGTGTTCATACGGACGGACGGATGGACAGACGGACATGACTAGATCGACTCGGTTGTTGATCCTGATCAAGAATATATATACTTTGTGGGGTCGCAGATGCTTCCTTCTGCCTGTTACACACATTTTGGCGACTTTAATATACCATTTCACCCTATGGGTGTATGCTATAAAAACAGACAAACAAATAATACTATAGCTATCTATGAACTAAATAGGAAAGGATTGATGTTTAAAGTATATTAGTAAAAAAAACCCTGAGCATATTACAGGGAATTGAAGGTTGTAATCAGAGCAGAGGACCCTAAAAGGTTCATGCATGGTACAGTTAGAAGAACAACGACTAAGGGCTAAAGGTATAATAGGATGTCTACTCCGCCTACATGGCACCGACAGACTTACCTGAGGTAATAACTCAGGCGAGTTCATATCACCAACTAGGATCTTTTGCTTTAAAAAAATCAAGCATTCTACGGTTATTTACGGAAGGAAGGTTAATCAAAAGAAGTCTACTAGAATACGAAGGTAAATTGACATTGCGATCCCAGCTTAAGCCACGAAGTGCAAATAGCAACAACTGCTTTTGAACGGATTCAAGTCTGATCTGGTGCGACTCATATTGAGGTGACCAAATGCAAGATCCATACTCTAAGATAGGACGGACAAGCGAAGTAAAAAGAACTTTAGTTGTATAGGGGTCGTCAAATTCTTTTGACCATCTTTTAATGAAACCCAGGACACTCATGGCCTTTGCGACCGTGGTGGAAATATGGGTGTGACTTATGATCCATAAGTATGCCCAAATCATTCATATTATTTAGACGTTCTTAAGGGCTGTTGTTTAGAAAATAAGTGACCAGTTGAGGAGAGTTACGAAAAAAGTCATTACCTTACATTTGGTAGTGTTAAGATTTAGTAGATTAAACTGTCACCAGGATTGAAAGTTTTTAAGATCAGCTTGTAGCCGACTAAATGAATCTGTATCTTAATAAGTAAGACAAAGCTTAACATCGTCGGCATACGTAAGCACACGCGAACGTATATTGACTGATGGAAGATCGTTAATGAATAATGTGAAAAGCAAAGGGCCAATATGCATACCTTGAGGTACACCAGATGTCAGAGGAATGGAATTGGAAAAAGAAGACTTAAAAAGTACCTTCTATTTTCTATTTGTTAAATATTCTCGAACCCAAGAAAGGAAAAGCGGTGGAAACCCAATGTCGTTCAGTTTAGAAAGCAATAGGGTACGATTAACAGAATCAAAGGCTTTGCTGAAGTCAGTGTATATGACATCAGTTTGTTTGGCATTTTTGAAACCCTTGATAATTATAGAGGTAAATTCTAAAAGGTTAGTGGTTGTAGATTTACGTTTCACAAACCCTTGTTGGGATGGCGAAATAATAGAGCTGCAAAAATGTTGCAATTGGGAAGTTATAAATTTTATAAAAGCTATCGGAATAGCGGACAATTTTGAAATACTCCTATAGTTAGAGGCTTCGGACTTTTTGCCATTTTTATGCACAAGAATGATATAAGACTCCTTCCAGATAGATGGTAAAGAGAAAGATTCGACAGACAATAAAAAAAATTTTTAAATGGGTTTACATAATGCGTTTGCACAGAACCTGAGTATACATCCAAGAGAACTTTCCTCAATCACTGGATGGAAAATGCATTTAGCATTTTTTAAAAGATACGGATACGGACTTGCTCCGATATTCCGTTGAGGAATAAGTTGTTTTGAAAAAACTGAAGCTCACACCGCTAAAGATAATTCTTTTAGCATTGTGTATCATCAATTTTGAACGAGCGACTGTATACAGAGCGTAATCTGATGAACGACGTGTTTTTTAAAACTTATAATATCGAGTCTTCACATTTTGCAAATTGCGAAACTCTCGAGAGAACCAGGGAGGTTTGTTTAGCCGCTCCTGCCTACCAAGAGGCTCTTGGTACAAATATCAAAGAGTGAATTTAGAGTATCATAAAAGAAGCGAACAGCTGCTGAGTTCATATCTCTACAATTGTACAGAAAAGACCCATCGGTAGTAGTAATGTTTTCATTAAGGCTGGCCAAGTCAGTCTTACGAAAGCACCTAGTTAGTAACTCATTTGAACCAAGTAATGGTAAAATAGGCAGATCAATTTTTAAATTTAATGTAGGATGACATTTCTCTTCGGGAAGAACAAGTGGTTCGATCCTAGAAACATCACAATAAGAAGAATAAAATACAAAAATAAGATCTAACGATTTTCCATCAGAATTTAAGACAGGATTGACTTGGGATAAAGATAAGCCAAGAAGGCCATCAATAAAGTAATGTGACAAAGAGGGCAGCAACGTGGTAGTGACCTGTTAGTGACCATGCTAATGCGGGTGAATTAAAATCACCCAAAACTATGAGCATGTCTTGACTGGAAACTAAAGAGGAGACAAAGTGAATTGCCTCTAAATGATTTAAATATACCACCATGTGTGACAATGGTGAAATATAGAAACAAGTAATAAAAGCATTAAAACATTTAAAATTTACTTTAACACCGACAAACTCAATCTCCTGGTTACTAGAAAATTGAATCATTTCAGATGATAAAGCAGCATCAACAGATATCAGAACGCCACCGCCCATGCGAGAAATCCGGTCACGTCTGAATATAGAAAAGTTTGTGGAAAAAATCGGTGCATCAGCAATATCAGGTTTTAGCCACGTCTCTGTAAAAGCCAGAATGTTGGGTTCAAAAGAAAGTATATCTACATATAGATTAGGAAGTTTACATTTCAATCCTCTAACGTTCTGGTAACCCAGGTTAAGGGACGAAGCTAGTTTTTTGACACACCAGCAGATGCTGCTGTGGCAGGAATGGTGTTAGCTGATGTTGTTGGCAGGCGAATCAGTTGCCGATTTTTCTTCATTACAGTATATTCCTTAACTAATATATGTTTCTGCCAAAAATCTTCTCGACATATAATGTCAAAGATATTGGCAGAAACACTCATTTTAAAGGACGAAATGTCCGAGAATAAAAAAATTTGAACTTTTGCACCGCAGTATTCGAAACGTTAACTTTCTTTCGAATATAGGCTATTACATCTTCAGATGTGAGAACAGTGTCTAGCCTAGAAACAAATATATGTATGTATGTTGTTGGTGTTTTGATTATATAAAATAAGCTAACATTAAGACAATTATAATATAGAACAAATAGAAATGTATGTCAATTAAGTATGTAACCCGATTATAGATATCGAAGGCTCATCAGTCATAAGTAGATCTGATATGGTCAGCAGTAAACAATAAAGACCTAGTTAATCAATAAAAACGTACTTTGCTGACCTAACACTATGTCGAACTATGCACTGGTGAGCTCGCTATTTTGTACTATAAAAGAAATGCATTATTCTTAGTAAGATCAGATACCAATTGTAGCTACATCGGGTGTGCATCGCTGTGTCTTTGGCCCCCATCTCTACCTTTGTAATCTCACTCCGAGGTCCACCCAATTTATATGTTGGTTGCGACAACCTTTAGTCACTGGTTTATGTGCTAGTGCCTAGATATATATATAAATAAATAAACATTTAATAACTTCAAGAAACACTAACGTCTTTCATTGAACATTTTGGTGACCCCGACATAGGCGGCTCCAAGTTAAAAGAATAACAGACTTGGTGAAACCGTCATCAAGCAAGAAGATTTGGTCAACTCAGGCGACCAATCTCTCAACAAAAAGGAAACTGGTCAACTAGGCGACTACGTTCTTTGCACGCTTTGGACACGATAATCCTAAGCGAGGGCACAAATTGATGAACATCTCACATCAATCTGGGGTCCCGACTAAAAACATCGCAATTGATTAACTTGGCAATCATTGCGTAGCCACCTTGGCGAATAAAAAGAATTTACTGGAAAACTAGTAGTTGGTTTTCCGCAACGGGGTAGCAGTGCATACCCATTGAATAAAAGTTGATCAACTAGGCGATCACTTTATAAAAAACATTTAACAACGATTTGTGTCAACGAGGCGACCAAATCATAAAAAGTTATTTTTATATAAAATAAAGTTTGATCAACTCAACTCTGTTGCATTCCCTGGCGTCAGCAATATCTGACCTAGTTAACTCGGTCAGTAACCCAGGTAGTACGCACGAGTATAGATTTTGGCATTGATCAGCAATTTTTTAAACAAAGAAAAGAAACTAAAAAAAATTGGATTCACTGTCGTGGCAGTTATCAGTGTAAAAGAATAGGTATATTGGAAATAAAAATAAAAAATATAAAAGAACATGGAGGAGTTTTATAAACAGCAGACAGAACGAGGAGAGGCAATCCAGGCCTTTATTCGGAATACCAAAAAAGATTCTTTCGCCAGGAAAACGAAGCCATCTTATTTCGAGGAGAAACTTGAGCTCCTGGAATACATGTGGGAGAACTTCGAGAAAAGTCATCAGGAGTTGATGGACAAATTAAATAACGTACCAACTGAAGATGACTACTTTGTAACGGACTATTTCAGCAAAATGAAGACGGTTGTATCTAATATAGTGGAAGATTGGAAGGACCATTTGGCAAAAATAAAGCTAGAGAGACAAGCTCGCCAACGAGAGGAAGAGCGAGTCATGATCAAACCACTGCTTCGTAAGCAAAGTGCTCTGCTGGAGTCATTGTCCAGGACATTAAGACAAACTGTGCCTGAAGATAAAATGACTTACAAATCGGTAGTCGACAAATTATGGATGTAAATTGAAGAAATCCATTATGAGATTCATCGGCTAGCTGAAAATCCAGCCGAAGCCGGATATAATATAGCTATGTTTGTGGCCGCAGAAAATACAATGCTGAAATTCTGTGTGGCACCAGCAGAAAATGTAGTGATACAATCACCACCTGTATTGCAATCGATACAATCATTGCAACTACCCAAAATTCCCATTCCAAAATTTGATGGGGATTATCTGAAATGGCAACAATTTCATGACATCTATAAAAAGGTGGTTCATGAGTCAAATGTATCCACGATAGAGAAAATGTGGTACTTAAAATCAAACCTTTCTGGAGAAGCAGAGAGATTGATACGGCACCTGGAATTAACAGAAGCCAATTACAACACTGCTTGGTCAGTGTTGCAGGAACGTTTTAATAACAAACGAGTTCTAGTAACAGCCATACTGGCAAAGCTGTTTGATCACCCAAATGTGGGAAATGACGCAGCTTCTATAAAGAATTTGAATGATAACATTTTTGAATCATTGCAAGCCTTAAAAAATGTAGGCGTCAATATGGAATCGTCAGATGCTGTCATAATGTTTCATATGACAAGAAAATTGGATAGATTCAACCACGCACTATATGAGCAATCTCTTTCCAACACAAGGGATCTGCAGGAAGTAAAGGACTTCCTATCCTTCTTGGAACAGCGCTTCCTCACATTAGAGGCGATTGGGAAACCAAGAAACGAAAATCGCAGCATTGAAAAACCAAGTCCAAGGAAGACATGCGCAACAGCATCTGGGACAAACAGTACCCTGTGTGCTTTCTGCGAAAGAGCAAAGCACAAACTCTTCCAATGTGAAAAGTTCAAAATCAAATCCGCAGCAGAGCGGCTTAATTGGGTGCAGAGACACAAATTGTGTGTCAATTGCTTCAAGCCGGACCATATGGCAAAAAATTGCTCTTGGAGGGGATGCTTTAAATGCGATAAAAAACATAACACAATGTTGCATTTAGAAACAGGCAACCAAATTGCTACATCTGCTTCTGCAGCTTCTGCGTATGGAATTGGCAGAAAATACACCCTGTTGGCAACGGCCAAGGTAGTGGTAAAAGGGATCAATGAAAGGAAAGGAGAATTTCGAGCACTCCTGGATAGCGGCTCTCAAGTAAATCTCGTCTCAGAGAGACTGGTAAAGAAGTTATCGTTAAAAATTAGCGAGACTCATGTGCATATAAATGGAGTGGGTGGTCAACCACAGATAAGCAAGGCGCGAGTAAGCTTGGTTGTAAGGTCAAGATACAACAAGTTCGCAATGCTAGTTGAGGCATTTGTATTGCCACACATAATAGGTGACCAACCCACAGAACAAATAACGCAGAAAGTCACATTACCAGACAACATTCAATTAGCGGACCCAACATTTAATAAACCCGGAAAAATTGATATGCTGTTGGGAGCTGATGATCACTATGCTATACTGCTACCAGAAAGGAGACGGGGCAATCGAAACCGTCCAACATTACAAAACTCAGAGTTTGGATGGATTGTTGCTGGCAGAATTAATATGTCAACGTCAGCTTCAATCACATGTATGGTAGGCATGACGAATCCAGAGGAATCACTGGAAAGATTCTGGCAGCTAGACACTAGAGCCAATAAAAAGGTACAGGAGTCCGGAGGAAGAGTATTGTGAAAAATTCTTCCTCGATAACCAACACACGGCGGCGGACAATCGACTAATTGTAAAGCTTCCATTTGCTGAAGAGGCGTCATCTCTTGGAGAATCTCGGGAAGTAGCCATAAGAAGATTCATGTCGTTAGAGAGGCGAATGAACCCTGACATAAAAAAGGAGTATGTAAAATTTATGTCAGAATATGAACAGCTTGGACATATGAAGCAAGTAATGGTAGAACAAATTCCCAAGAACCATTACTTTATACCGCATCATTGTGTACTAAAACCAGAAAGTACCACCACCAAGCTAAGAGTGGTATTTGATGCATCATGCAAAACGTCATCAGGAAAATCACTGAACGACATTTTATATCCTGGACCAGTTGTACAGAGTCAACTCTTCTCAATTCTTCTGCGGTTCAGGACACACAAATATGTGTTCACGGCAGATATTGAAAAATGTATCGTCAAGTTTGGATAAACCCTGCCGATCAATTCAATCAGATGATTGTGTGGAGAGAGGATCCAAGTCAAGAACTAAAGTTTTATCGTTTAAAAACGGTAACTTATGGAACCCCGTCAGCCCCATATTTAGCGACGAAGTGTCTGGAATATTTGGCACTGAAAAACATTGAAAAATTGTCGTCTGGAGCATCAGCATTAAAAAATGACTTTTATGTTGATGATTGTCTCACAGGAGCAGACAGTTTACCAGAAGCCCTGCAAATAAGACAAGAGCTTCTAGAAATCTTGAAACCTAAGGGTTTCAACTTACGAAAATGGTGTTCAAATAGCAGTCAACTTCTACAGGAAATTCCAAAGGAAGATACGATTGCTGACATCAATCTCGGTGACACACTGGAATAAACAAGTGTCAAAACATTGGGAATCATATGGGCACCCAAAGAAGACCAATTATGTGGAAAATTTCGCCACATTCCATTTATGTGGAATATACGCCAAATTTCGGTCAGATTGTTGTGCGCCAAGTCGAGAGTGGCTCCCCTGGAAAAACAGACACTGCCCCGGCTGGAACTATGTGCAGCTGTACTTGGAGCTGAACTCACGGATAGAGTTCGACAGGATCTCCAATTCGGATCAGAAAGTGTGGAATCATTCCTCTGGTCAGACTCAACAGTAGTACTCTCGTGGATTAATTCACGGGCATCACATTTCCACACGTTTGTGGCTAATCGGTTGACAAAAATATACGCAGTATCACATCCAAGGCAATGGCGGCATGTGTCATCAGCGCTCAACGCAGCTGATGTTCTGTCTCGAGGCATATCAGCAGTTCAGCTTAGGACACATACATTATGGTCCTGCCACGGCAAACAACAAGAGTGAATGGATATATACGGTAAATCACAGAAATTCGTTTTACCGGCTACAGCTAATAGTGGCGTATGTGCTACGGTTTTGTCACAAGCAGAACAGGAAACCAACGGCTCAGTTAGAGTTGGAAGAGTTGGACCAAGCACGGAGAGTGATCATTAAGCAAATTCAAGAAACAGGATTTGCATATGAATTACGGCACTTAAAGAAACGATCTGATCAACCGCCACCGGAATCCATATCTCTTGCCGTATAATGATCCGGTGGTAAAAATGATGCTACGGAAACTTCATGAAGAGAATCTTCATTGTGGACATGAGGCACTACGCGGAATAGCTCGGCAACAGTACCACATCATTAAGGTGAAGCCGATGGTCCGGAATGTGATCCAGGGCTGCGTAGCATCACCAAGTACCGGCCTCAGTTCTTTAAACAAGTCATGGGCGACTTACCTGAGTATCGGGTATCTCAGAATAGACCCTTTCTCAATGCCGGAGTAGACTATTGTGGACCATTTTGGATCCACCATAAGGTTCGAGGAAAACGTCCCGACAAAGCCTACATTGCAGTATTTGTATGCTTTGCAACCAAGGCAGTACACTTGGAGTTGGTCGGAGACCTGTCTACCTCCTCATTTGTGGGCGCGCTTCAGCGCTTTATTGGGCGCAGAGGAAGATGCCAGACATTATACTGCGATAATGCAACAAACTTTGTTGGAGCAAACAACCAACTTAAGGAACTGACCGATACAATACACTCAGAAACGGCAGCAGGTAGTATCAAGGAATTTTGCACTCAAAAAGGAGTGCAATTTAAGTTCATACCACCACGGTCTCCACATTTCGGAGGATTATGGGAAGCTGCGGTAAAGTCCGCTAAGCATTTACTGTTGAAAAACGTATCGACAGCAAACTTAACATTTGAACAACTGTCTATCATCATTGTTAATACTGAAGCAGTGCTGAACTCTCGTCTGCTAACCCCAAACTCAAACGATCCCAACGACTTAACAGCTCTAACCCCAGGCCACCTATTGATCGGAGAACCATTAGTAGCCCAACCAGATGCAGAGCCAATAACACAGCGGTCGATTCCAGAGCAATGGGAATTAGTGCAACGGCTTAAGCATACATCCTGGACACAATGGTCTCAAAAGTACCTACAAGAATTGCAGGGTACATGCAAGTGGAAAAAACCATATAACAATGTCAAAGAAGGCATGATGGTAATTCTAAAGGAGAATAATGTGCCAATTTTGCAGTGGCCAATTGGACGAATTGTTAAATTATATCCAGGCCTGGATGGATACGTCCGCGTGGTAGACGTTAAAACAGCCAGAGGCACCTACAAGCGGGCTATCCATAAATTGGCCCCCTTGCTTAGAGAGACGGCGACAAAACGTAAAATCGAGGCAGATGACACAGAATCGAATTCCCAAAAAGACCCTGGTATTGAGGACAACGCAAAACCAAAAACAAAAAGACGCCTATCGATCGGTCTGCCACCGTTGGCAATGACGATCTGCCTAATGCTGTTGTTATTGCCTATAGCATTTGCTCAAAGAACTAATATAACTCGATTCAACCCCAAACCAGGCATATACTATGAAAGTATTGGCACAGGAAGGATGGCAACGTCTGACTGGACTATTGTGGCATTCTACGATCTCGAACCATATTGGGCAGGGAATGATCTCCTTCACATAGAACGCCAACGACGATCGCCTTTAGATATAATTGGGAACATTGCGAACGGCTTATTTGGTGTGCTGGACTCAAAGTATGCAACAGAGATGTCAGGCACCATACGAAAGGTTAAATCAAATGAAGATTACTTATTGAACTAGCTGCAAAATCAGACATCTGTAATTGATTCAACGATAAAAATCATTAAGCGAGATGAAGCCACAATTGAAAATCAGATGAAACTAATGAAACAACAAATGAACGACATGACCAAGGTCCAGGACAATGCGGTAAAGGCATTGCAATGGTATATCACGCTAACTACTCAGATGACAGTTATTGAAGGGAATTTGCAACGAATTCAAACCGAAATTTCCCGAGTATTTACAGATGCCCATCAACTGAAGAGACATCTTCCGCTTGGTTTGGATTTGCCAGTTCCAGATAACGACGTCTTGCAATTATATGGCTTAATGAAGGCACAAGGCACAATCGCAAACAATCATGTGATATTTAAGGTCACATTTCCATTAGTGGCAACGCAGGCAGTGCAACTGTATAACCTGGTACCCATTCCAGCAATTGGAACTCATGGAATTGTAATCATGAACATTAAAATTCCCATCATTGCTGTCAACAAGGAACAGAATCAATACATTGGGCTCTCAAGAGCCGATTTGGAACAATGCCATCAGCTCAACAACGAGCAATATATTTGTTTTGATAAACAAACGACGTTTTCGGCTAATAGCAACTGTGAGTTCCAGCTATTCAAAAACACAAAATCATCAACTTGCCAAATACAACACACAAACAGATCATTCGTGTGGTACGACATGTATCACAAAAATCAGTCGATTTTTGCCACCACTAGACCAATTGAACTCGCAGTGACCTGTGACGATAATATACAAGGTGTCACTATTAAGAAGACTGGATTGTTAACTCTAGACCCGACGTGTACAGCTAGGAGTTCTGTTATACGAATAACAGGTCATCGTATAACTACGACAGACACAATGAAATTGTCATATGTCCAATTTGGCAACTTCAGCATTGGCCCAACAAAAGTAGCGCCAACAACAACACAATTCACAAAGATGCAGCTAAGCAACGACGAACTACGCAACATTCAAGGAAAACTGGAAACTAAGCAAAACTGGAAATTGCCAGAAGACCCCATCCAGCCGGCTCACCATGTTATAGTCTCCTACGTAGCGCTAACAATACCATTGGTTCTTGTGATGGTATATGGAATAAAAAGATGCTCACAACCCCCAAGACACAATGGTCCAGAGCAAACAACCGTGAGGATCGTCAATCCCATACCGACTCCTGCTGCAGTAAGCCCAGCCCCCAGAAATTTTGCGGTCAACGTTGGATAACGTTGAACAGGTGTTCAACGGCCGGGAGTATGTTGGTGTTTTGATTATATAAAATAAGCTAACATTAAGACAATTATAATATAGAACAAATGGAAATGTATGTCAATATAAGTATGTAACCCGATTATAGATATCGAAGGCTCATCAGTCATAAGTAGATCTGATATGGTCAGCAGTAAACAATAAAGAAAGAATAGTTAATCAATAAAAACGTACTTTGCTGACCTAACACTATGTCGAACTATGCACTGGTGAGCTCGCTATTTTGTACTATAAAAGAAATGCATTATTCTTAGTAAGATCAGATACCAATTGTAGCTACATCGGGTGTGCATCGCTGTGTCTTTGGCCCCCATCTCTACCTTTGTAATCTCACTCCGAGGTCCACCCAATTTATGTGTTGGTTGCGACAACCTTTAGTCACTGGTCTATGTGCTAGTGCCTAGATATATATATAAATAAATAAACATTTAATAACTTCAAGAAACACTAACGTCTTTCATTGAACATACAGTTTGGCAAGAAAGTGTTTACACACAGGGAAAACATAAAAATTTTTAGCTTTGAAGCGAAATAAAAGCAGTTAAAATATGATTGTCCAAACTTTTTTTAATGAAAATAGGTAAACTAAACTATAAACTTATTAATAAGTGAAAAAAAATTAACAATATGTTTCAATTAACAAAAAAAAATAACAAAAAACAAAAAAAGGAACAACCCTATGTCGGGGTCACCAAAATGTTCAATGAAAGACGTTAGTGTTTCTTGAAGTTATTAAATGTTTATTTATTTATATATATATCTAGGCACTAGCACATAGACCAGTGACTAAAGGTTGTCGCAACCAACACATAAATTGGGTGGACCTCGGAGTGAGATTACAAAGGTAGAGATGGGGGCCAAAGACACAGCGATGCACACCCGATGTAGCTACAATTGGTATCTGATCTTACTAAGAATAATGCATTTCTTTTATAGTACAAAATAGCGAGCTCACCAGTGCATAGTTCGACATAGTGTTAGGTCAGCAAAGTACGTTTTTATTGATTAACTAGGTCTTTATTGTTTACTGCTGACCATATCAGATCTACTTATGACTGATGAGCCTTCGATATCTATAATCGGGTTACATACTTAATTGACATACATTTCTATTTGTTCTATATTATAATTGTCTTAATGTTAGCTTATTTTATATAATCAAAACACCAACAACATACATACATATATTTGTTTCTAGGCTAGACACTGTTCTCACATCTGAAGATGTAATAGCCTATATTCGAAAGAAAGTTAACGTTTCGAATACTGCGGTGCAAAAGTTCAAATTTTTTTATTCTCGGGACATTTCGTCCTTTAAAATGAGTGTTTCTGCCAATATCTTTGACATTATATGTCGAGAAGATTTTTGGCAGAAACATATATTAGTTAAGGAACATACTGTAATGAAGAAAAATCGGCAACTGATTCGCCTGCCAACAACATCAGCTAACACCATTCCTGCCACAGCAGCATCTGCTGGTGTGTCAAAAAACTAGCTTCGTCCCTTAACCTGGGTTACCAGAACGTTAGAGGATTGAAATGTAAACTTCCTAATCTATATGTAGATATACTTTCTTTTGAACCCAACATTCTGGCTTTTACAGAGACGTGGCTAAAACCTGATATTGCTGATGCACCGATTTTTTCCACAAACTTTTCTATATTCAGACGTGACCGGATTTCTCGCATGGGCGGTGGCGTTCTGATATCTGTTGATGCTGCTTTATCATCTGAAATGATTCAATTTTCTAGTAACCAGGAGATTGAGTTTGTCGGTGTTAAAGTAAATTTTAAATGTTTTAATGCTTTTATTACTTGTTTCTATATTTCACCATTGTCACACATGGTGGTATATTTAAATCATTTAGAGGCAATTCACTTTGTCTCCTCTTTAGTTTCCAGTCAAGACATGCTCATAGTTTTGGGTGATTTTAATTCACCCGCATTAGCATGGTCACTAACAGGTCACTACCACGTTGCTGCCCTCTTTGTCACATTACTTTATTGATGGCCTTCTTGGCTTATCTTTATCCCAAGTCAATCCTGTCTTAAATTCTAATGGAAAATCGTTAGATCTTATTTTTGTATTTTATTCTTCTTATTGTGATGTTTCTAGGATCGAACCACTTGTTCTTCCCGAAGAGAAATGTCATCCTACATTAAATTTAAAAATTGATCTGCCTATTTTACCATTACTTGGTTCAAATGAGTTACTAACTAGGTGCTTTCGTAAGACTGACTTGGCCAGCCTTAATGAAAACATTACTACTACCGATGGGTCTTTTCTGTACAATTGTAGAGATATGAACTCAGCAGCTGTTCGCTTCTTTTATGATACTCTAAATTCACTCTTTGATATTTGTACCAAGAGCCTCTTGGTAGGCAGGAGCGGCTAAACAAACCTCCCTGGTTCTCTCGAGAGTTTCGCAATTTGCAAAATGTGAAGACTCGATATTATAAGTTTTAAAAAACACGTCGTTCATCAGATTACGCTCTGTATACAGTCGCTCGTTCAAAATTGATGATACACAATGCTAAAAGAATTATCTTTAGCGGTGTGAGCTTCAGTTTTTTCAAAACAACTTATTCCTCAACGGAATATCGGAGCAAGTCCGTATCCGTATCTTTTAAAAAATGCTAAATGCATTTTCCATCCAGTGATTGAGGAAAGTTCTCTTGGATGTATACTCAGGTTCTGTGCAAACGCATTATGTAAACCCATTTAAAAATTTTTTTTATTGTCTGTCGAATCTTTCTCTTTACCATCTATCTGGAAGGAGTCTTATATCATTCTTGTGCATAAAAATGGCAAAAAGTCCGAAGCCTCTAACTATAGGAGTATTTCAAAATTGTCCGCTATTCCGATAGCTTTTATAAAATTTATAACTTCCCAATTGCAACATTTTTGCAGCTCTATTATTTCGCCATCCCAACAAGGGTTTGTGAAACGTAAATCTACAACCACTAACCTTTTAGAATTTACCTCTATAATTATCAAGGGTTTCAAAAATGCCAAACAAACTGATGTCATATACACTGACTTCAGCAAAGCCTTTGATTCTGTTAATCGTACCCTATTGCTTTCTAAACTGAACGACATTGGGTTTCCACCGCTTTTCCTTTCTTGGGTTCGAGAATATTTAACAAATAGAAAATAGAAGGTACTTTTTAAGTCTTCTTTTTCCAATTCCATTCCTCTGACATCTGGTGTACCTCAAGGTATGCATATTGGCCCTTTGCTTTTCACATTATTCATTAACGATCTTCCATCAGTCAATATACGTTCGCGTGTGCTTACGTATGCCGACGATGTTAAGCTTTGTCTTACTTATTAAGATACAGATTCATTTAGTCGGCTACAAGCTGATCTTAAAAACTTTCAATCCTGGTGACAGTTTAATCTACTAAATCTTAACACTACCAAATGTAAGGTAATGACTTTTTTTCGTAACTCTCCTCAACTGGTCACTTATTTTCTAAACAACAGCCCTTAAGAACGTCTAAATAATATGAATGATTTGGGCATACTTATGGATCATAAGTCACACCCATATTTCCACCACGGTCGCAAAGGCCATGAGTGTCCTGGGTTTCATTAAAAGATGGTCAAAAGAATTTGACGACCCCTATACAACTAAAGTTCTTTTTACTTCGCTTGTCCGTCCTATCTTAGAGTATGGATCTTGCATTTGGTCACCTCAATATGAGTCGCACCAGATCAGACTTGAATCCGTTCAAAAGCAGTTGTTGCTATTTGCACTTCGTGGCTTAAGCTGGGATCGCAATGTCAATTTACCTTCGTATTCTAGTAGACTTCTTTTGATTAACCTTCCTTCCGTAAATAACCGTAGAATGCTTGATTTTTTTAAAGCAAAAGATCCTAGTTGGTGATATGAACTCGCCTGAGTTATTACCTCAGGTAAGTCTGTCGGTGCCATGTAGGCGGAGTAGACATCCTATTATACCTTTAGCCCTTAGTCGTTGTTCTTCTAACTGTACCATGCATGAACCTTTTAGGGTCCTCTGCTCTGACTACAACCTTCAATTCCCTGTAATATGCTCAGGGTTTTTTTTACTAATATACTTTAAACATCAATCCTTTCCTATTTAGTTCATAGATAGCTATAGTATTATTTGTTTGTCTGTTTTTATAGCATACACCCATAGGGTGAAATGGTATATTAAAGTCGCCAAAATGTGTGTAACAGGCAGAAGGAAGCATCTGCGACCCCACAAAGTATATATATTCTTGATCAGGATCAACAACCGAGTCGATCTAGTCATGTCCGTCTGTCCATCCGTCCGTCCGTATGAACACCTAGATCTCGGAGACTATAAGAGCTAGAGCCACCAAATTTGGTATGCAGTCTCGTGTAGTATGTACGCTTATCGAGTTTGTTTCAAATTTTTGCCACGCCCCCTTCCGCCGCCGGAATTTACAAAAGACAGATTTTCTTAAAAACTATGAAAGCTACCGACATTAAATTTGGTATGTAAATAGACGCGCAGATATTGCTTACGCGCTTAGTATGCGCGCAGAATATATATATTTTAATATGTTGCCACGCCCACTTCCGCCTCCATAATTTAGAAAAAACCGATTGGCTCTTGCAATTTTTTGACCATCGCGATCAAATTTGGTAGACTAATTAATCTTATCTATTTCTATCAAACTACCAAATTTAATTGAAATCGGACTAGAAACATGCAAAATATATGTAGGAACGTATTTTGCTACGCGATCCATAAGGACAGAATAGGCCGTTGGCTAGTGGCGGCGCTAGAGTGCTCGTGTGTTTGTAGAGTGAGCGAGATAGCATATGGTATGAGGGCATGTTAAAGCAATTTAATAGACATACATTTGGTTTTCGAAATTTTAAATATTTGTTTCACCTGGTGTATGGTATACCCAAGTCGGCGAGATGACTTACTTACTTCATTTTACTGTGTATTTGTCCACGCGATTCGTGCCGTGCGTTATACGGCTGCACCCCTCGGTAGGTCGGGCGGGAGGTGGTCAGCTATCTGCTGCCCTGAATACCGGAAGCAATACTGCAAACTGATGTTGGAATACGAGCAAAAGAGATATATTCGGCTGATTCAGGAGTCAGGAGTTGTCCAGGAGCCTGGACAAGGCATTGTACCTGCCACAGTTTGGAGTCGTCAATCCACATAAACCCGGAAAAATTAGAATCGTTTTCGATGCTACAGCGGAAGACGACCGAGTGTCGCTGAATGCACTGCTGATGCGAGGGCATGACCAATGCCAACCATTAAGTTACGTGCTTTTGAAATTTAGACATAAGGTCCGTCGGTATATATCCGCAGAAATAGAAGAAATGTTTCATCGCGTCTTGATATGCAAAGAAGACCGATGGGCTCAACGCATTCTATGGAGAATGAAGTAAGTAAGTCGTCTCGCCGACTTGGGTATACCATACACCAGGTGAAACAAATATTGAAAATTTCGAAAACCAAATGTATGTCTATTAAATTGTTTTAACATGCCCTCATACAATATGCTATCTCGCTCACTCTACAAACACACGAGCACTCTAGCGCCGCCACTAGCCAACGGCCTATTCTGCCCTTATGGATCGCGTAGCACAATATCGTTCATACGTATATTTTACATGTTTCTAGTCCAATTTCAATCAAATTTGTTAGTTTGATAGAAATAGATAAGATTTATTAGTCTGCCAAATTTGATCGCGATGATCAAAAAATTGCAAGAGCCAATCGGTTTTTTCTAAATTATAGAGGCGGAAGTGGGCGTGGCAACATAGTAAAATATATATATTCTGCGCGCATACTAAGCCAGTATACATACTAAATTTGGTGACTTTAGCTTTGTTAGTTTTCGAAAAAATCCGTTTTGTTTAATTTGCGGGGGCGGAAATGGGCGTGGCAAAATTTTTAAATAGTCAATATCTGCGCGTCTATTAAGCTAGCTTACATACCAAATTTAATGTCGGTAGCTGTCATAGTTTTTAAGAAAATGAGTTTTTTGTAAATTCCGTGGGCGGAAGGGGGCGTAGCAAAAAGTTGGAACAATTATTTTCTGCGCGCTAACTAAAGGGGTATATAAACCAAATTTGATGTCTCTATCTGATTTACTTTTTAAGAAAAACAGTTTTATGTAAATTCCTGGGAGCGTGGCCAAAATTCCAATTAACTCTATATATTTTCATAACACACGAGTCTACATACCAAATTTGGTGGCTCTAGCTCTTATAGTCTCCGAGATCTGCGTGTTCATACAGACGATCGCACTGACAGACGGACATGGCTAGATCGAATCGGTTGTTGACCCTGATCAAGAATATATATACTTTGTGGGGTCGGAGATGCTTCCTTCTGCCTGTTACATACATTTTGGCGACTTTAATATACCATTTCACCCTATGGGTGTATGCTATAAAAACAGACAAACAAATAATACTATAGCTATCTATGAACTAAATAGGAAAGGATTGATGTTTAAAGTATATTAGTAAAAAAAACCCTGAGCATATTACAGGGAATTGAAGGTTGTAGTCAGAGCAGAGGACCCTAAAAGGTTCATGCATGGTACAGTTAGAAGAACAACGACTAAGGGCTAAAGGTATAATAGGATGTCTACTCCGCCTACATGGCACCGACAGACTTACCTGAGGTAATAACTCAGGCGAGTTCATATCACCAACTAGGATCTTTTGCTTTAAAAAAATCAAGCATTCTACGGTTATTTACGGAAGGAAGGTTAATCAAAAGAAGTCTACTAGAATACGAAGGTAAATTGACATTGCGATCCCAGCTTAAGCCACGAAGTGCAAATAGCAACAACTGCTTTTGAACGGATTCAAGTCTGATCTGGTGCGACTCATATTGAGGTGACCAAATGCAAGATCCATACTCTAAGATAGGACGGACAAGCGAAGTAAAAAGAACTTTAGTTGTATAGGGGTCGTCAAATTCTTTTGACCATCTTTTAATGAAACCCAGGACACTCATGGCCTTTGCGACCGTGGTGGAAATATGGGTGTGACTTATGATCCATAAGTATGCCCAAATCATTCATATTATTTAGACGTTCTTAAGGGCTGTTGTTTAGAAAATAAGTGACCAGTTGAGGAGAGTTACGAAAAAAAGTCATTACCTTACATTTGGTAGTGTTAAGATTTAGTAGATTAAACTGTCACCAGGATTGAAAGTTTTTAAGATCAGCTTGTAGCCGACTAAATGAATCTGTATCTTAATAAGTAAGACAAAGCTTAACATCGTCGGCATACGTAAGCACACGCGAACGTATATTGACTGATGGAAGATCGTTAATGAATAATGTGAAAAGCAAAGGGCCAATATGCATACCTTGAGGTACACCAGATGTCAGAGGAATGGAATTGGAAAAAGAAGACTTAAAAAGTACCTTCTATTTTCTATTTGTTAAATATTCTCGAACCCAAGAAAGGAAAAGCGGTGGAAACCCAATGTCGTTCAGTTTAGAAAGCAATAGGGTACGATTAACAGAATCAAAGGCTTTGCTGAAGTCAGTGTATATGACATCAGTTTGTTTGGCATTTTTGAAACCCTTGATAATTATAGAGGTAAATTCTAAAAGGTTAGTGGTTGTAGATTTACGTTTCACAAACCCTTGTTGGGATGGCGAAATAATAGAGCTGCAAAAATGTTGCAATTGGGAAGTTATAAATTTTATAAAAGCTATCGGAATAGCGGACAATTTTGAAATACTCCTATAGTTAGAGGCTTCGGACTTTTTGCCATTTTTATGCACAAGAATGATATAAGACTCCTTCCAGATAGATGGTAAAGAGAAAGATTCGACAGACAATAAAAAAAATTTTTAAATGGGTTTACATAATGCGTTTGCACAGAACCTGAGTATACATCCAAGAGAACTTTCCTCAATCACTGGATGGAAAATGCATTTAGCATTTTTTAAAAGATACGGATACGGACTTGCTCCGATATTCCGTTGAGGAATAAGTTGTTTTGAAAAAACTGAAGCTCACACCGCTAAAGATAATTCTTTTAGCATTGTGTATCATCAATTTTGAACGAGCGACTGTATACAGAGCGTAATCTGATGAACGACGTGTTTTTTAAAACTTATAATATCGAGTCTTCACATTTTGCAAATTGCGAAACTCTCGAGAGAACCAGGGAGGTTTGTTTAGCCGCTCCTGCCTACCAAGAGGCTCTTGGTACAAATATCAAAGAGTGAATTTAGAGTATCATAAAAGAAGCGAACAGCTGCTGAGTTCATATCTCTACAATTGTACAGAAAAGACCCATCGGTAGTAGTAATGTTTTCATTAAGGCTGGCCAAGTCAGTCTTACGAAAGCACCTAGTTAGTAACTCATTTGAACCAAGTAATGGTAAAATAGGCAGATCAATTTTTAAATTTAATGTAGGATGACATTTCTCTTCGGGAAGAACAAGTGGTTCGATCCTAGAAACATCACAATAAGAAGAATAAAATACAAAAATAAGATCTAACGATTTTCCATTAGAATTTAAGACAGGATTGACTTGGGATAAAGATAAGCCAAGAAGGCCATCAATAAAGTAATGTGACAAAGAGGGCAGCAACGTGGTAGTGACCTGTTAGTGACCATGCTAATGCGGGTAAATTAAAATCACCCAAAACTATGAGCATGTCTTGACTGGAAACTAAAGAGGAGACAAAGTGAATTGCCTCTAAATGATTTAAATATACCACCATGTGTGACAATGGTGAAATATAGAAACAAGTAATAAAAGCATTAAAACATTTAAAATTTACTTTAACACCGACAAACTCAATCTCCTGGTTACTAGAAAATTGAATCATTTCAGATGATAAAGCAGCATCAACAGATATCAGAACGCCACCGCCCATGCGAGAAATCCGGTCACGTCTGAATATAGAAAAGTTTGTGGAAAAAACCGATGCATCAGCAATATCAGGTTTTAGCCACGTCTCTGTGAAAGCTAGAATGTTATGCTCAAAAGAAAGACTATCTACATAGAGATTAGGAAGTTTAGATTTCAGTCCTCTAACGTTCTGGTAACCCAGGTTAAGGGACGAAGCTAGTTTTTTGACACACCAGCAGATGCTGATGTGGCAGGAATAGTATTAGTTGTTGTTGTAGGCAAGCGAATCGGTTGCCGATTTTTCTTTTTTACAGTATATTCCTTAACTATTATATGTTTAGGCCAAAAATCTTCTCGACATATAGTGTCGAAGATATTGGCAGAAACACTAATTTTAAAGGACGAAATGTCCCGAGAATAGGAAAATTTCAACTTCTCCACCGCAATATTCGAGACGTTAACTTTCTTCCGAATATAGGCTATTACATCATCAGATGTGACAACAGGGTCTAGCCTAGAAACAAATATATGTTTCTTTGGCGGTATGCCAACGGGAGGCAGCGGTCCCGGAGCGTCATCCGCAGCAGCAACGTTGGACAAGTCACCCACTGCAGCAGTCAACTTGTTCACGGGGCCTTCGATACTTTTAGAACTATTGGCAATTTCCATTGGAATGGGTAATTGCCCGGACACATCGGACACTACAATAGGCATCGTTTTTAAGAGATCATTCCCAGACAGTGTTGCCAGAAATTTAGAGTCAGCATAAGCTACATTTAAGGAAAAAATAAGCTAGAATGGTAAATATTTACTATAGCTACTCGGGCCCAAAACGCGCTTAAACTACATAAATTTGTTATCAAACAAAAGATAACGAGCACGACCTCAGGTGCGCGTGGCGATTTATTATGTAGTTTTTGTGCAATTAACAAAAGAAAAATCATGTTTTTAGCGGGATTATAGCTAAAAGTAGCTTTTTCCGGCTAAAAGAAGCTGTCAAATTTTGAGATAGCGTTGCCAGATGCCAAATATCGGATACTCGAATACGCGCGCTTTTTGAAACTTGTGTTCGCACTATTCTCAACAATCGAAAATATTGTTGAGTTTACATTATTTCTTGATTTTAGAGAACAAATATAGTTCAGTATACAATATTCGGCAATATTTCTCTTTCGTTTGATACCAAATTTATGTAGTTTAAGGCGTAGTTTAACGTACATAAGTAAATATGTAGTTTAAAGTACATAAGTAAATATTTACCTAAATTTTATTTTATTGATATATATATCAAATATATAAACACAATGCAACCTCTTGTTCCTCTGTTTTAAATGACTTTGGAATAAGTTGAGTTTTGTTTGTTTGCGTATTGCCGTGCATGCACGCGGCATGTTTTTGGTAGCGGCATGCTGCCGCAATTCGCATAGTTTAGCCCCAACTGTCGCTTTGAAAAAGGGGCAATATGCTTTTGTGTGGTCTGTTGGGACTTTGCGAAGCCACTCCTTAAATTCATCAAAAGTAGTCCACAATTCGCGAAAATTTTGTTTATAACTAAATGATCATAAAAATACTTTATAATCTCTACAAAAAATATTTATGTAGAAATTTTTTTAAGGCCAAAATAAGCTTTTTATACCATGCACCCATAGGGTGAAATGGTACATTAAAGTCGCCAAAATGTATGTAACAGGTAGAAGGAAGCTTCTCCGACCCCATAAAGTATATATATTCTTGATCAGGATCAACAACCGAGTCGATCTAGCCATTTCCGTCCGTCCGTCTGTATGAACACGCAGATCTCGGAGACTATAAGAGCTAGAGCCACCAAATTTGGTATGTAGACTCGTGTGGTATGTAAGTGTATAGAGTTAATTGGAATTTTGGCCACGCCCTCTTACGCCACCAGAATTTACATAAAACTGTTTTTCTTAAAAAGTATAGCAGATAGAGACATCAAATTTGGTTTATATACTCGTTTAGTTAGCGCACAGAAAATAATTGTTCCAACTTTTTGCCACGCCCCCTTTCGCCCCGGAATTTACAAAAAACAGATTTTCTTAAAAACTATGAAAGTTACGATATTAAATTTGGTATGTAAACTAGCCTAATAGACGCGCAGATATTGACCATTAAAAAAATTTGCCTCCGAAAATTAAACAAAACAGATTTTCTCGAAAACTAACAAAGGTAAAGTAACCAAATTTAGTATGTATACTGGCTTAGTATGCGCGCAGAATATATATACTTTAATATTTTGCCACGCCCACTTCCGCCTCCATAATTTAGAAAAAACCGATTGGCTCTTGCAATTTTTTGACCATCGCAATCAAATTTGGCAGATTAATTTATCTTATTTATTTTTTCCAAACTACCAAATTTTATTGAAATCGGACTAGAAACATGCAAAATATACGTATGAACGTATTTTGCTACGCGATCCATAACGGCAGAATTGACCGTTGGCTAGTGGAGGCGCAAGAGTGCTCGTGTGTTTGTAGAGTGAGCGAGATAGCATATGGTATGAGGTATGTTAAAACAATTTAATAAACATACATTGGGTTTTCGAAATTTTAAATATTTGTTGTACCTGGTGTATGGTATAGCCAAGTCGGCGAGTCGACTTACTTACTTCATTGAATTTTGAAATAAGCTAGATTTCAAGCTAGAAGCATTTTATAATCCAGATCTAGCTTAAAATAAGCCAAAATGGCAACACTGTTTCCAGGTGATACCGGTAATTCCTTACTAATCGCATTCACAACCGGGCTCTTAAACGATATCAATTGCTGTACATTGGGAGAGAACAAAGAATATAATCATGGGAGTCAACCGCATTAGTGCCAACAATGCAATTATTTTTAGAGCAGACAACCATTTTAAAAAAATATTTAATTTAATTTAAAATATCAAAGAAGCTAACATCGGCTATGCCGAAGTTTATATACCCTTGCAGTCCTTGGTAATAATAATTTTACATGTTCAAAATTTGTTTTCTGCAACTCAATTCATCAATATACAAACAAAACAATTTTACTCTCTATTTTACAATTTGTTCTTCTTCTTCCCTTATTCCCAAAGCACGCATACACATACAGTTCATGTAGCGTTGCGTCTGTGTGTGTTATATTTATCCGATCACATTCATATTTTGGGATCTGGGGTTTTATATCCAATATTATCACATATGTATGTAAATTTCATAGCATACTCCGATTTTTATGAAAATGTTTCTTCTAGTTCTTCTAGAGCTATATGATATAGTGGTCCGATCCTTATGAATTTCATACTTTATTTTTCCCGGGTAATAAAAAACCTCGAAAAAAATTTCAGACCGATAGCTCTTAAGACGGCTGAGTAAAACGCATACGCACAGACGGACGGACAGACGGACATGGCTATATCGACTCAGCTTCTCATGCTGATCAAGAATATATATACTTTATGGGGTCGGAAACGTCTCCTTCTGTGCGTTACAAACATTTGACCAATTTTATAATACCCTCTGCAAGGGTATAAAAAGGAATAAAAAAATTTAAAATTTAAAAGGGAACAAAATCTTTGTATAAGAATATACTGACCAGTTCTGACACAAGGGTTAATGTGCAGAGCAAGCCTTCACAACTAAAGAATAAAATGAACAGGAATACACAAAAGCACGTATCACAGAGTCGCGGGTAGCCAAAAGACGAGAGCGCAAATCAAACGAGGACCAACATTAGGATGGTTATCCCTTTACCATACACCACCCAACATAGTTTAGTCTTTACCACAGCTGGCCCATTCCATCCAGACGACTTCACCTTTCTGGGTATGCCTAAGTGCACATTATCAAGCCCAATCAACAACTCAGGTTCTACATTGCTATACGCCTGCAATGGTATGTTCTCGAGATATCGATTTTTAAAATGGCCTTTTATATGCTGCGCAGCGGCCAAACTCTCATTCATCAGGGAAACTGCAGACCCTTCTTCAAGGAAAGCAAAACATTCTTCTTTCCGTATAAACTGCCAATTCTCATCGTGATTCAGGTTTGTGAAGCCGCTGCACTTCTTCAACCAGTGATTTCCGTTACACAGAATGCATCATGCTGCATCATATGATCATGTCATAGGATTGGTCCGCGAACCAACTGGTTCACGAAATAAAAATTGTTGACTTGACGATTTCCTCGAACCTTATGGTGGATCCAGAAAGGTCCACAATAGTCTACTCCGGTGTTAAGAAAGGGTCTATTCTGAGATACCCGGTGCTCAGGTAAGTCGCCCATGGCTTGTTTCAAGAACTGAGTACTTGGTGATGCTACGCAGCCCTGGATCACATTCCGGACCATCGGCTTCACCTTAATGATGTGGTACTGTCGCCGAGCTATTCCGCGTTGGGCCTCATGTCCACAATGAAGATTCTCTTCATGAAGTATCCGTAGTATCATTTTTACCACCGGATCATTATACAGCAAGAGATATGGATTCCTTGTTTCCGTTGATACTGGTGCTTGTTGTAGTCGTGCTGTTGGCAGTAGCGGTCACCATGCTGAATACCTTGGTTTTCTTCTCAGCGGTATCCATCGTGGGCTTAAATGGTGCTGGCCAGCCACGTTGTGGCCAATACACCCAAAATGTATGCGTGGTAAGCTGGGCTGCTGATATTCCTCGAGACAGAACATCAGCATCGTTGAGTGCTGATGACACATGACGCCATTGCCTTGGATGTGATATAACATGTATTTTGGTCAACCGATTAGCCACAAACGTGTGGAAATGTGATGACCGTGAATTAGTCCAAGAGAGTACTACTGTTGATTCTGACCAGAGAAATGACTCCACAATTTCCGATTCTAATTAAAGATCCTGTCTTACTCTATCCGATAGTTCAGCTCCCAGTACAGCTGCACATATGTAGTTCCAGCCAGGGCAGTGTCTGCTTCTCAAGGGGAGCCACTCTCGACTTGGCGCACTACAATCTGTCCAAAAATTGGCCATTCTTATAGGTTGATCGGATATAAACTGCCGCTGCCAAGATTGATGTTAACAATCGTATCTTCCTTTGGAATTTCTTGTAGAATTTGACTGCTGTTGGAACATCATTTTCGTAAGTTGAAACCCTTGGGTCTCAGAATTTCTAAAAGCTTTTGTCTTATTGGCAGGCTTCTTGTAAACTGTCTGCTCCTGTGAGACAATTATTCGCATAGATGTCATTATACCATACACTCATAAGGTGATATGGTGTATTAAAGTCGCCGAAATGTATGTAACGGGCAGTAGGAAGATTTTCCGACACCATAAACTATATATATTCTTGATCAGCATCAACAGCCGAGTCGATCTAGTCGTCGGTATGAACGACTAGATTTCGGAGACTGTAAGAGATAGAGCCACCAAATTTGGTATGTATGCTTATGTACTATGTAAAGTGATCAAGTTTATTTCAAATTTTTGCCACGCTTTCTGCCCCCGCAATTTAAAAAAACTCGATGATCTCCCTTAATTTTCTTTAGAATCGGACTAATGAAAGCCAAGTTTAAACGTTTTTCCAAAAGTCCGGAGATGGCAGTATGCTGGTGGGGGCGCTAAGGTGCTCGTATGCTTGGGTCAGCGAGATACTGAGAAATGATTGTAAAAAGCATGTAAACAGAATTTTTATACCCTTGCAAAAAGGGTTTATTAATTTTGGTCGGAATAGAAGGAAGCATCTCCGACCTTATGAAGTATATATATTCTTGATTAGCACGACGAGACGTGTTCAAATAGCCAAGTCCGTCCATATGTCCCTTTGTCCGCCCGTCTGTCTGTCCGTCCGTCCGTCTGGATCAACGTAAACTCCTCCTAGACCTGCAGGGGTGGTATATCTCGGATTCAGCCGGATCGAACCACTATATCATATAACTCCCATACAAACGACAAAGTCACGAACAGTGACTTTTCTCAACATCTTCGTTATTTTATAAGCTATTGTAGAAATATAATATTGGTAAGTTTATTACACCTATAAACGACTCTGCCAAATTTGATCAAGATCGGGTGACTATATCATATAGCTCCCATAGGAACGATCGGTCGGAAACAGTGACTTTGGTCAATAACTTCGTTACTTTTAACGCGATTGATTTCAAATTAAACATTTGTTAGTTTAATATATCTGTTAATGACGGTGCCAAATTTGATAAAGTCGGGTAACTAAAGCTTCCATGGGAACGATCGCTCGAAAACAGGGACTTTGATCAATATCTTCGTTATTTCCTATGCTAAGATTGTTGGCCGTTCTTTCGCAAACATTAGCATTTTTAGATAAAACGTTTTTACATTTTGATGTCTACAGGTAAGGAAAGAGTTACAAAAGAAGTTGCAAAGGTATACAAACTTTGACGCGGTCGAAGTTAGCCCCGGCCCTCATTACGTTTGTGTAAAGACTTTACGCCTCTTTCCGCCCCCGTAATTTGAAAAAACTCGATTATCTCCCGTAATTTTCTACCCTATGCAATCAATTTGGCACACTTAAATCGGACGAATGCTTAAGTGAGCGGGATACTAAGATATGCTTGTAGAAAACATTTGAAAATGCATTTGTTTAACAAATTTGAAATATTTGCTTTACTGGTGTATGGTATACACAAGTCGGCGAGACGACTTACTTACGTCATTTTTTAATATTCCTAATAAGCAAGCTTTGCCGTTCTTTATTCGCTTCATGTAGTTTGAATTCCCAACTACTTTTAGCGATGACGATATGGTATGACCATTACAACTCTGAATTCTTGTAAGGGTGCGCTGTTTCAAACATTAAATTATATATGTAAATCTGCTAGCTAGACGAATATATTTAGCATACACTATTTCTAAGGCGAATTGACCTTGAGCTTTTTTTTTTGGAACCGAGCTTACACGATCCACTTCCATAGAAAAGCTCATGCAAGACAAGTGCCCAAAAATTGAGCTTGAGTGTGTGCGGGGAGTCTAGAATGGTCTGAGCTAGAGTGCAGTTGTGCGAATAAGAGGAGGGAGAACGCGAAAAAAAACCGCAAGTGCAAGCAATGCACGTGAAGTGACGTAACACTCCGGTACCCTCATGGACATACATAAGTCCACGCCTCTTTTTTTTTCGAGTTCCAATTTTAATTAAGGAACGAAAATAAAACGCCACTGCCAGCGCTGCCTTGCCTCAATTAAATGCCAGCGCGTACTCATTGTGTTAGCCACCATGAGGCCGAAGAAGACCCCATCCATGGTTTCATGTCGGACTTTTGGGACTACGACCAAATAAATGTCGGCCCAGTCCATGAACTGACCATAGGATAAATTGTTGGAGAGCGATTTGGCCATAAGTGCGCACACATATTGTTGTGTGGAGCGTACCCAGCCAGCCTAATTCCTAGGCGAACCCTCGTTGGAGTGGATGTTTCACCTTAGGACACGGGATAGCCCCTCGCAACAAAGACTGGAGATTTCTGCTGGGAAGACGTTGCCGCAGATTCAAAACCCAGCATTGACGACCCCAACCTCACACCCAGGCCCTCTAACAGCCGTTTTTCATTTTCTTTAAGTATCGTACAAACATGTGTTCAAATTTATAAGTACAATATTTATAATGAAATTTCTATATAGCAGGTTCTGAAAATCATAACGTTGGTAACGAGAAGCAAGTTATATTTTTGTGCCCTTTTTAATAATTTGAACAGCATCTAGTGCTCCACCCATCATCAGGCCTGCTGACTGGATTGGACTCTACAAACTGTAAGTACGGCATAGCCGCATAAAATCTATTGGCGAAATATAACCGCTGGCCGCGACCACAGAGTTAGTTTTTTTATTTTTTAAATTTAAATAAATGCTTAACGTAAAATTTAGTTTAGATCAAATTTATACTTATAAAACAACACACATTTTTGTACGATTCCTCTCACCGAATTAGTTAGGAATTATCTATATTTGAAATTATTGTTAATGCTCCTATTATCTAAGTGGGATACAAAATCCGATGTTATCTTCTTATCTTAATGGCATATGCCAATTTTTTCTTTGAATTTGAATATATGTATGAAATGATGAATTGCTGAGTTAGTTTATTTGGGGCACCTGATGTAAAAGATTTAACAGCCACAATATGGGTAATACTGAGTTTCCTTAGGTATTACAAGGTTGGGTGGGTAAAGAGAAGGCAATGACATCTAGGTCCTTCGAATAACACCCATCACCTCTGCATAAAAATCCCTATTTAGGTGTAGTCCTTTATTCCTTATCTCTGTCTTCATTTTACTTATGTAGCGCATGTTTTGGGAGAGCACAAGAACCACCCCATTTTCCCTGAGCTCAGCCGAGCCACTTGTTAGTAAGACAGAGAGTGCACTCCGACACCCGCGTGTTCGTTACATTCTTTAGCGACGCACAGTGGGGCCTTTTGGCATTTTACATTTCAAAAATCATAGCTTGTAACCGAAGAAGCGATTTTGAAAATTTCAAAAGCTTACGATAAAGAATACCTTAAGCTTCAAAATAAATGTTTGTCAAGAGTGCTGGGTGTTTGTGGTGCTGTAATATTCAAGGCCAAAGTCAGAATATATTTCCAAGCATGTTTTCCCTTTAAAAATGGAGCGAAACCCGATTTTGTTCAATCACATACGGAATTTATCATTATTTTAAACGACTATGTAACATTTTTTAGTGTTTTAATTTGATTTTCTAACATAATTACAGAAAGTAAAAAATAAACATTTTTTTCCCTTTTTATACCATACAATCATAGGGTGAAATGGTATATTAAAGTCACCAAAATGTATGTAACAGGCAGAAGGAAGCATCTCCAACCCCACAAAGTATATATATTCTTGATCAGGATCAACAACCGAGTCGATCTAGTCATGTCCGTCCTTCCGTCCGTCCGTCTGTATGAACACGCAGATCTCGGAGACTATAAGAGCTAGAGCCACCAAATTTGGTATGTAGACTCGTGTGGTATGTAAGTGTATAGAGTTAATTGGAATTTTGGCCACGCCCTCTTACGCCACCAGAATTTACATAAAACTGTTTTTCTTAAAAAGTATAGCAGATAGAGACATCAAATTTGGTTTATATACTCGTTTAGTTAGCGCGCGGAAAATAATTGTTGCAACTTTTTGCCGCCCCCGCCCCAGAAAACAGTCGTGTTAGTTACACCACTTATAAGTCGTATTAGTTACACCACTTATAACTCAAGAACGGCAGGACAGATTTGGCTGAAAATTGGTAGGGAAGTAGCTTAGAGCCAGGAGATGGACATAGGATACTTTTTATCCCGTTCGACAGCGTTCCCGTGTGACTTGACATGAAACGTCAGTGACTATAAAACGTGGTATAACAATATATAAGATCCGAAAGAACAAAAGTACAAATCCAGCAACAAAATACTAATGCACGTGTCAGAATGGTGCAATTGCATCAAGAAGAGCCAGAAGATACACGAATCTAGCATTCCAGTATGAGCCCGATCTTGAATATTATGCTCATTCAAAAGTGGTAATTGGTGCTATGGACAAGGAATGTCCGCATTGTCATGCTCTGAAATTCAAAAATGAGCCAGCTGGGATGTGTTGCGCGTCAGGAAAAGTGCAACTACCTGAAATTGAAACACCACCTGAACCATTGAACGGCTTACTCGGCATGGATCCAGATTCTAACGTGTTCCTGAAGTCAATTCGAAGATTCAATTCATGCTTTCAAATGACATCGTTTGGAGCAACAGGAATAGTTCGAAATACTGATACAAATGGTCAACAATTCAATTCAACATTCAAAATCAGAGCCCAATTTTATCATGAAATGGGCTCACTGCTGCCAATGCCAAACGACCCACATAAATTCTTACAAATCTACTTTATGGGCGGCGAGGATTCCGGAAAAGCACTTGCCAATCGCGTGAACGTTTTGATTATAATAACCTTGATTTACTTAATGCCAGGCGCATCGTCAGCACCAGCTGGAAAGCATTTGTAGATTCAATGCACCCGTTGTTGATTTGATAACACCATGTTTTTCATACGGACAATTATACGTGGCATGCTCTCGAGTGTTATCTACATCCAGTGTTAGCTAAAGATGGACTAACAAAAAATATTGCATATATCGCAAAACATAGCAAAACAATGTTTGTCCTCAATGGACTCCTAAACCACTTAACCGATTATAATAAAAATCGCACACCATGTGCAGTTCGATCTAACTTTGGAGACAGGATAAGTAGTTTAAATCTGAAATTATAGTCGCAATTTTTATTTTTCAAAAGCGGGCTTAGCGAAACGTGGCAGGGTTTCTAGTATCTAATAAACTCAACATTTCGGGACTTTGGTTATTTTGGACTATTTTCCAAATCCTTTCGTGATCGCACGTGTCTCAGTGATGCAATAAGTGAGTTCGAAGAGGCTGCCCGCATGTTAAAAAGGTCTTCATTTTGTTTAACACGAGAAGTTTTCAATGTATTAGTGTATCTGAACCTTTTGTAGTCCTTGTTTTTACATTTCTGTGCTTCTTCGGATAGCTCTGCAATTGGTAAACACTGAAATTCTATTAAATCCTTTACGTGAGCCAAAATCCTACGTACCGTTCAGGTAAGTTTTTTTTGCAGATACAATTCAGTCAAAGGTTGAGCAGTTTTTAAAGTATATTCGGCAAATTTTTCACCATTAACCATTTCCTTGAAATTTTTAACATTCAAGATAACAGCCAACCTTTTAATAATCTCTTGACTAACACTTGTTATTTAAGGTATCATTTTATTATTTTCAAAAAACTCCTTGAAGTCTTTCCATCATTCGTGTTTCCGTATCCGTACCTTGGGCAATCAACTTTCAGTCCTAGCTTTCGTATTAATAAATAAAATTGTTTTGAATTATATTGACAAATACTATTTATTTAAGGATTTAAGGTGATTACTCTTATGAAGTTAAAAATAAACTGTCGCAAACGAGAGGAATAATTAGCTCTTTGAGTTATATTTTTTGAATTAACTAGGTAAAACGAAAAATCCGTATTACCCTTTTTGTATTAATTAGGTAAAAAACTTAATACTAATAATAATACATCCAATTAGGTAAACGGAACTAAAAAGGACCAACCTACAACTAGGACCAATTTTTCATCAACTTAAATAACATTTACCTGGCTTGTCAGTTTTTCCAAAGCAGGTAATTAGCAATCTAACATTGTAGAAAGGCATATATATGAACACGTAGTATGTACAAAACAGCATTATGCAATGTTATCATTTAAATACAAGGAAGCTATAGGCAAATACTCATGTGCTCTTCTTCTTCCTTATACCTTGCAGCGCATTTTTAGGCGAGGTTACCTTAGTTTAATGGCTTACGCAGCGGTGTCGCAGGTCACCGCATATTGGGACCATATATGTACATCTGATAGGTAAATATTTCACCTAGGTATTGTTACTAGTTGATCCCTGTTAGTTCTGTTGCACCAAAGTTTAGAAACGCCAATATTTAGTGTATTTTTTAAACGCTTCTAGTTCAATAACGATTTAAGTAATTATTAAAATTGAAACATGCTATTAATAAAGAACATACTTTTCAGATAAAAAATCCAAGATAGTTGAAATCACCCAATATTCAGTTTTAAAGTTGCGATTTTTTGTTAAAATTATCATTTATTTCCATTTACTAAAAATGTCTCAACTTTGAGATTCCAATTCAACTGCCGCCGTGTGCAGACGTGTTTTTTAATGCACTCCGCAAAAATTGAGTGTAAAAAAAAAAAAAAAAAGTCTGCGTTTGCAAAAAGTTGTGTAGGGCTCTCAGTCGCCTCAGAGACGCCTATTTACAATCATATTGCTATTAGATTGCTCTAATAGCAATAAATACTAAGTTGCAACAACAATGTGCGTAATTTTTACAAAAGCCATGTCCACCAATTCGGGCCCAAGCTCTCTCGATCCCCACCAACAACAGCTACAAGAACTAATTGTACAACAACAACGTGAGCGTCGACTCTCGGTCCAACGCAACAACGCGTACTTTTCGGTGGTGTCGCCGACCCCACCGAATGCTAACGTAAGCAATAACACCGAAAGTGCCAGCCACTCAGCAATTAACAGCAACTTACCGTGGAGAGAGCAGTGTGCTTCTCCATCAATATCGATAACTGGGTCACCGATTGCACCAACCAGCACCGTCAGCTCGTTGACAGCAACTACTGCAACGTCTGCCGAAGTATTGACCTGCCTCAAGCCGTCAACGACAAGTCGCCCAGAGTCAGCCACAATAGTAAACCCAACGACTTCTGTCCAAACTGGAATGGACAGATATATTAAAATAACTAAGCGGAAGCTAAGCCCGCAAAAGAAAAAAAGTGGCAATACGTTGAAAATAACCAAACCAAATGAACGAGTAGCACCCCTTAGCGGGAATCGTTTTAAAATTCTTGCCGATCAGCAAGACGATCAAGCCGGCGCTGTAGATAAAGTTAAATCGGCTAGACCACCCCCTTTATACATCCATGGAGCCAACTGCAGCGCCCTGATTTCGAAGCTAGTAGGTAGAAACAGTAGGGGCAAATAACTTTGTTGTAACCCCTCTCAATAGGGGTAACATTAAAGAAATTAAATGTCAAGCCCAAACTGAGGACAATTTCCGCATCATCGAAAAGTACCTCCGTAATGCTAACATCAACTTCTATACCTACCAACTAAAAAGCAGTAAAGGGCTCCAAGTTGTGTTAAAGGGGATTGAGCCATCGGTCCCTACTCAAGAAATAGCAGACGCGTTGGTCGAAAAAAGGTTTGCGGTCAAGTCCGTTGTCAACATCATCAACAGGAACAAAGTCGCACAGCCGCTCTTTAAAATCGAGCTCCAACCAGATGCAAAGCGGTCGAAGCCAAATGAAGTGCACCCGATCTACAACCTACAGCTTCTATTGCACAGAAGAATCACCGTAGAGGAGCCCCATAAGAGACGCCAACCACCGCAGTGTAAAAACTGCCAGGAATACAACCACACCTCTAACAATTGCAATCTTAGGTCAGTGTGTGTTGGCTGCGGCGAACATCATGAAGATGGAATTTGCACCAAGGACAGAAACAACGTCGCACTAAGACTATGCAGCAACTGTGGGGGGAACCACACGGCCAACTACAGAGGATGTCCTGTCTTTAAGGATCTTAAATCACACCTAAACGGGCGGAAACCCCCAGCTGGACCAAAAATCATCTTCAACGCCTCCAAAACTACACCGGAGGTCTTCTTCGCCAAGGCTGCTAGATCATCCAACATGACTGCTACAACCAGTCCTAGTGTATCCTTCGCTAGTGTGCTCCGAACTGGACAGACGGAGCCCGCGAAAGAGACCCCGTCACTCCGCCATCTACAGAATCCGCAACCTAGCGCACCAGAGCTTGGCCAGCAAACTCCAAGTGGTCTAGAGGCCCTATTGATCTCACTCAATCAAAACATGACCACTTTTATGACGTTCATGCAAAACTGTATGCACGAACTGATGCGGAATCAAAACCTGCTTATCCAGAAGCTTATCGAGAATAAATAATGGCTTCCCTACGTCTATGTCTTTGGAATGCTAACGGCATCTCCAAGCACAAAAATGAACTGCAACTATTCCTAGACTCAAGTGAAATCGACGTTTTGCTGATTTCGGAAACATATTTAACATCAAAAAATAATTTTCAAATACCAAAATATACCTTCTACGCAACAAACCATCCAGACGGAAAAGCTCATGGCGGGACCGGTATCCTAATCAAAAACCGTATAAAACACTCGTTCCTCAACAGATTTGAAACACAGCACCTACAAGCAACTGCTATAACCGTCCAAACCAGCTGCGGCAACACTACATTGGTCGCCCTGTACTGCCCACCACGCTTCTCAATCTCTGAAAAGGAATTTACCGATTTCTTTAACACACTCGGAGATCGCTTCATTGCAGCAGAGGACTATAACGCCAAACATACGCACTGGGGATCTCGCCTGGTAAATCCTAAAGGAAAGCAGTTGTACAACACAATAGTCAACCCTCTCAATAAGATGGATTGCGTCTCACCGGGTAGGCCTACTTATTGGCCCACAGATCCACAGAAAGTGCCTGACTTGATTGATTTCGCAGTAACCAAGAGGATTCCACGTAATCGGATCACTGCGGAAACACTGCTAGATTTAACTTCCGATCACTCTCCAGTGCTATTCACATTATTAACAAGACCTCAAGTACTTGATCGCCCATATAGGCTTACAAACAACAAAACAAATTGGCTTAAATTTAAAATGTACATGAGTGCCCACATTGACTGTTCGCCGAAACTGGATGCTGCAGAGGACATTGATATGTGCGTCTCTGCACTTGAGTCGATGATGGGAGCTGCAGCAAGAGTATCTACTCCACATGCCTCTTCTTACACCAAACCTGTTGACAGGCCTACGAACCGGCAGATAGAACAATTAGTAACGGAAAAACGACGTCTAAGAAGAGAATGGCAGATTACTCGATCACCAGCAGCAAAACTTCGCCTAAGGCAAGCTCATCGCAACCTCTCCAAGGCGTTAAGACAAGAGGAAAGCTGGGCTCAAAGGAAATAAATAAAAAAGCTCAGTCCAACCAGCACTAAACATCCTCTGTGGAAAGCCCACCCAACTTTAAGCGCTCCTACAGAGACAATTTCACCGATAAGGAGTCCAACCGGTGGATGGGCCCGCAGTGACGAAGAGAGGGCATCCGTATTTGCCACACATCTTAAAATGGTTTTCCAGCCAAATCCAACATCAAACTCATCTGTACTTCCCCCTTCGAACACATTAACGGATAGTGAGTACTCGAAACTCCAATCGGACGAGATCACTGCAGTTATTAAAAACCACATAAAGCCGAAAAAAGCCCCTGGCCATGACCTAATCACACCGAAAATGATCCTAGAACTCCCTATCATTGCAATACAATATATCTGCAAACTGTTCAACGCTATAATAAAAATTGGCTACTTCCCAAGAACATGGAAAAAGTCCACTATCATCATGATTCCTAAAGTGGGAAAGGACAAAACCCAGCCATCATCCTATAGGCCAATTAGTTTGCTGCCATTTCTTTCGAAGCTTTTTGAAAAGGTCCTGCAGATCCGCCTAAACTCATTTCTGGCATCGGAGAACACAATCCCTTCACACCAGTTTGGCTTCCGTGAAAAACATGGTACAATTGAACAAGTCAATCGCATAACATCCGAAATACGAACAGCATTCGAACTAAAAGAATACTGTGCGGCTGTCTTTCTCGACGTTGCCCAGGCTTTCGATAGAGTTTTTGGGAGGGTCTGATGTTCAAAATCCGGCAAAAACTGCCACAGTACACACACATACTCATGGAATCTTACCTTTACAATAGGAAATTCGCTGTAAGATGTAATGGCTCCGTCTCGGCTGATTTTGAAATCAAAGCTGGTGTACCGCAAGGCCCATTGCTCTACCTGCTGTACACTGCAGACCTACCAACGAGTTTAGGACTTACAACGTCCACTTTTGCCGATGACACGGCAATCCTTAGCAGATCCAAATGCCCAATACAAGCCTCTGCAAAACTAGAGGAACACCTTAAGGTGGTAGAGGAATGGCTAGCAACCTGGCGTATCCGGGTCAACGAGCAGAAATGCAAACATGTTACATTTACGCTTAACAGAAGAAACTGCCCAGCTCTAATGCTAAACAACGTACCAGTTCCTGAAGCCGTGGATGTCACTTACCTTGGCATCCACCTAGACAGAAGACTAACTTGGCGCAAGCACATCGAAGCAAAAAAGTCACAGCTTAAACTGAAAGCGAGTAGCCTACATTGGATCATCAATGCTCGGTCCCCTCTACGTCTGGAGTATAAAGTCCTCCTATACAACTCCGTACTGAAACCCATCTGGACTTACGGAGCCGTACTATGGGGAAATGCAAGTACCAGCAATGTCGATATTATACAAAGAGCGCAGTCGAAGATTTTAAGATCAATCCCGGGGGCCCCGTGGTATATACGAAACGACAACATTCAAAATGATCTAAATATACCTAGCGTAAAATCTGAAATAGGTACTCAACAACTAAAGTATTCTGCGAAATTGGATGCACACCCAAATGTTCTTGCAAATTCCCTTACGCGAACTAATAATAGAACTCGTCTTAAAAGAAATGACAGACCAACCCAATAACAAGTGATTAGGGCCGCCTGCAATATCCCCAGGATTTATCTTAAGTACTAGTCTAAGAAAAATATCTCAAACTTGTTGTTAGGCTCTAATTTAAGAGTAGATTCAACAAATATATATTAAACGTTAAAAAAAAAAAAAAAAAAAAAAAAAACTTTGGGCGCCTCTAGCACCCATGAATCTCATCCGATTTCAACAATTTGGATTCATAATCTCTGAAGTATTCCCTATCGATTCTATATATAATTTTTGCAAACGCGACCATGAAAAAACTGATTTTTGCAACGCTATCCGAGCAGAGGCCCAACTGTGCGACGTTTGCTGGTAATAGAACTTGGTGGGTCTTGAAATAGCTATACAGACAACCTACTCACCTTTTGATTCCTAATATTAATTTATGATTTTTTGTTAGTGGTTTTTTTGTTAGTGATCGAACAATAACAAATGAGCAAAAATTAACAATTGGAAGAGAACATGTTCAGTTGGTCAGTTAAGTAATCAACTCTGTTTTTATTCACCCACTCATGATCATTATTTTTATTTATTTGTTAATTTTTTGCGACCTTTTATTGTTATATGTATGTTTTGCCGGCTCGAGGTCAAATTTTTTGGGTGAATAAAACAAAACAATAATAGTTTGTTATTTCTTTTCGATATATTTCGACCACTCATCGGTGGTCGTCTTCAGGGCAACTATAAAAACATTTAATTGTGATTAACATAACATGTGGTTTTTATTTATATTTTTACAGATGTTTATCAAAACGCAGTTCTGGGCTTTACCAAAAGTTGATTAAGAGCGAAAAAATAAAGATTATAGGAAATATACATACATATGTATATTTTAAAATATATATATTTTTTTTCATTTGTTAAGTTTCAGAATAAATCAAAAATTACTTACTGCCAAATATTTACTGGATTTACGGATAGTCGTCCTCAAACCTGTATATGCTTGTTCCATCTCTGAATAAAATAAGAAAATATAAAAGGGACTGATGGATAATCTAAGACGCTTAATTAATTAACATTTTTGTCAAACGAGAAAATTCGACATTTGTATAAACTTTTCAAAAATGCTCCACTGTGAGATTTTTGTCTACTGGAAAGCCACGTCTGTGGCAATAAAGATTCAAAGTGACTCTCTTCTTTTACTTCCCTTTGATCCCTCAATTCGTACACATTTTGAAAGATTTCCAAAATCCAAATTTAAAGGAGAATTATTCCATGTAAATAAGGATACCGCTAATATACATATGTGCACATACTTATGTACATACATGTATGCATGCATTTATATATACATCTGTTTAAGCTTTATTTCTGTTAAGTTGTTATACCCTTGCGAAATGGGTATGATAATTTTGGCCAAAAGTGTGCAACGCACAGAAAAAAGCATCTCCGACCATAAAAAGTATCTGCATTCTTGATCAGCACGAGGAGACGAGTTCATATAGTTATGTCCGTACGTCTGGAGTAACGCGAACTCCTACACCGCTTAAGCCACAGCGCTAAATTACGGACGAACCACTGCTAGTTTTATGTATATCTCAAATTCACCCGAATCGGACCACTATTTTATATACCTCGTATACAAACGGCAAAGTCACGAACGGTGACTTTTCTCAATAACTTTGTTATTTTCTAAGCTATTGTCGTAAAATAAAATATTTATTACACCTATAAATGGTGTGCCAAATTAAATCAAGATCGGGGGACTATATCATTTAACTCCCATAGGAACGATCAATTGTCTATAGGTGTAATAAACTCACCAATATTAAAGTTCACGGTAATAGCTCAGAAAATAACGAATTTCGAAACTGTTCGTAACTTTGCATGATATAGTTGTCCGATCCGGCTGAATCCGAGATATACAAACTGTGCAGTATATACAAGCCTACATGCAAAATTTCAACCTTTTAGCTGTAACGAGAATATATATACATTATATGGTCGGAGATGCTTCCTTCTATGCGTTGCACACTTCTCACCAAAATTAATATAGCCTTTTTGAAATGGCATATAAATTAATGAAGTAAGTCGTCTCGTCGAGCATACTTATGCTATATCGCTCACGCTTACATACACACGAGCACTCTAGCGGCCGCCTTCGCCATTGTTGCAGATCGATTTTAGTAAAATTCGGTAGGCTAGTAGAATTCGTAGTAGCTGGTATAATCTTTGATAAAATCGTGTTTTTCTAATTTGTGGGGGCCGAAGTGGGTGTGGCAAAAATAAACTCGAATACTGTAGATACTGAACGAGTCTAAATACCAAATTTGGCGGCCTAACTCTTATAGTCTCCGAGATTTAGATGTTCATGCAGACGGACATGGCTAGATCTTATATTTGTTTGAAGTTTTTAAGCCAAACTCTCGCGGAAGTTCGACTTTTTCGATAAAACGTTTTTTCGTTTTGACGTAGAAGATGAGTATCAAAATTACTGGCAATATACAAATTTCGGCATGTCCGAAGTTCCTCCGGTCCTCTGCTTTTATTTTGTAGTTGATAAATTAACTTGCACAAATGTACATGCATACATATTATATACATACATATATGCACACATTTCTTTATATACTGTACAAGTCGATGTTACTGTTTTTTATTGGAAAACTCCAAACTCCTTTTTTTAGTCGCCAAGTTGACTTGTATTTTTTTTTTTTTTTTTTTTGTATAGGGGGGAAAGCATTGAAAGCCGAAAAGTGTGGGACTTGGTATCGACTTTGGTTAGGGGTCACCTCACCGCACTAAAACCTACCCTACTTCCGAATCCCTCTCGCGGAACCAACGCTGAAGTTATTACTTCACGAGGGGGAGTATGATTTAAAACACCCATGTCCCGTAAGGAGTTGCGTCAAATAAAAATCTGTTTGGCCGTGTGGCCGACTCACCCATTCCCGCACATTAGGTATAAGGCGGTTTGTCCAGCGTCCGTGGGAAGAATGGCGCCAGCGGTCCTGCCATGTGCGAATGGACACCTCTCTTTTTTGAGCTGCTGTGCTGTTGCTACTGGCCTCTAGTGCAACAATATCAAGTGGCAACATGCCTGATATGACCAAGGCAGCATCTTCGGATACAGTTCGGAACGCACATATGACACGTAACGCACAGGCTCTGTATTGCGATCTGCAGGCGCGGCTGTATGACTGGATCGCCATCGCTGGAGCCCATATCTTTGCTGCATATAGGAGTACGGATCGTACCACCGTGGTGATGAGCCATCTGCTTTTCTGTCGGGGGCCACCGTGGTTGGACATTATCCTTGCTAAGGCTGATGTTGCCCTTGCTGCTTTGTCGGCTACATATTGCAGATGGTGCTTATATGTTAGCCTATGGTCGACCATCACCCCGAGATATCTTATTGCCGGCTTGGAGCGGATGACGCATCCTGCAACATGAATGATTGCAGTCTCCACACGTTTCCTGCTGCTGATCAATACGGCCTCTGTCTTGTGTGCAGCCAGAGACAGAGAATTCCTCTGCATCCAGGATACAATTGATTGCACGGCGTCGTTGGTCCTGGCCTCTGCTTCTCCCAACTCCTTTGCCACTGTGACCACTGCTATGTCGTCTGCGAATCCAATGATCTGCGTCCTTGGTGGCATGTCCAGACGGAGCACTGCGTCATACATGACGTTCCACAGGGTTGGGCCAAGCACCGAACCTTGTGGGACTCCGCCTGTTATTTTATATTCCTGTTGCCCTCTGTCCGTTTCGTATATCAGGATCCGGTCTTCGAAATAACTGCGAATCATTGCAATCAGGTATTCTGGTGCAGCTAAGCGTTGTAGTGACTCCAATATGCACATCCAGCTCGCTGAGTTGAATGCGTTTCGGACATCCAGAGTGGTGATAAGGCAGTACTCTTTGCCTCCTCCTTTCCATCGCTGGCCCTCTATGGCTTTTTTGGCTATTTTGGTGACGGTATGTATCGCGTCGACCGTACTACGCTTCTTTCGGAAGCCAAACTGATGCTCCGAAAGTCCATTCCGGGCGTCGATGTGGGCTTCTAGTCTGTTGCGAATAATCGATTCGAACACCTTACCCAGCACATCTATCATGCACAGTGGCCTGTACGCTGAAGGTTCGTCCGTTTTCCCTCCTTTTGGGAGTAGTACCAGCCTCTGCCTTTTCCATCTTGCTGGAAAGACTCCTTGGCACAGACAGGAGTTGAATACATCGGCCAGTTTCGAGGGCTGATTCATTGCGATGAGCTTGATGACACCAGCAGGAAATCCATCAGGGCCAGGCGATTTTTTGCTTTTGATCCGCTTGGCAGCCAGCACAATTTCATCATCACTAATAATATACCCGGGATTAGTCTCTTGATGGGTTCCTGCAACTGGATGCTGCAATATCGGCCGCTCTGGCAATAGCGTTTTTACGATGTTTGCGAGCAGTACACCATCTGTGGGGGATGGGCGTTTGGCAAGTTTGCCCATTACCAACTTGTACGCCGCTCCGAAGGGTTGGTCATCGGCATCCGCGCAGAGCTTCTTCCAACAGTCAGCCTTGCTTTGCTTTATGGCTCTGTTTAACAGTGCACGCCGCGTCTTATAAGCGTCCAGTACCCTTTGGAACGAGGGACTCCCTCTGGCCCGCTGCTGCTTGCGTCTGGCTTTAAGGCATTCTTTTCGCGCTATTGCAATTTCATGGCTCCACCAATGCACTGGTTTGCGTGTGCTTCCACCTTGTCTCTTGCGGATCATTGACGCATCACAGGCTTCGCTGATGGCAGAACATAGCCTTTTTACCTGGGTTTCTGCATCCCCTGCACTCCTCTGTGCGTTGTTCATCATAAACAAGAAAGCCTCCTCGCTTAGGGTTTCTTGTGACCATAACGAGAACTTAGGCCGTGCCAAGCGCGTTGTTTGGCCACCACACTCGAATATTATTGCACTAGTAACATCGATTATTGAAGTACGTCCTGCTCTGCTGAATGTTTGTGTGTTGCCGATATTCAGTAGACTCACGTTCAGAGAGGCGAAGGAGTCCAGCAGTATTCTTCCTCTTGCCGTGGTTTTGACGCTTCCCCACTCCATCGCCCATGCGTTAAAGTCGCCGGCAATGATCACTGGCGGTGATCTTCTGGCGTCGGCGGCTATACAGTCAATAATGGCTGCAAAGTCGTCTATATCCACACTTGGGGCTATGTAGCAGCTAAAAATGGATATGCCGTTGCATTTCGCCCTGGTGTAGCCTCTGTGTCTGCCAACACACTCTAATTGTAATGGAGAATGTCCGCAACTCCATATTGCTGCGCCCATGATGTTGTTTTGGGCCCAGGCCGCGTCCTGTTTTACCCCATATGGTTCCGACAAAAGCGCTATGTCGATGCCCAGATCAATAACAGTCTGCTTCAGCAAATCCTGTGCTGCCCTGCAATGGTTTATATTAAGTTGTAGAAACTTAATTTTTGCACTTGTTTGTTGCCTTGACGTACAACGGGCATCCTCTGCTCAGAGTGTTATGTGCCGCGTTCTTTTCGCCGTACCTAGTGCATAAGAAGCACTTTGCGTCGTTGTTGCAGTCTTTAGATGCGTGACCGCTCTCTCCGCAGTTGAAACATAGGCTGCCTGCCTCGTGCTCCTTCTTGCACCTGCACCTAGCTGATGTATGCCCAAAATCGAGACATTTGTAGCACCTCCTTGGCTCTATCTTGGCTCTTATTCTGCATTCTGCAAGACCAATGCGAACCGTTCTAGCAGCAATCATTTTCGATGTCTGATTGGCATTCAGCAGCATAGTTGCAGTTTGCGTACCCCTATATGCCTTCCGCATCTTGGGAAACGATTCCTCTGGCAGAGTTTCCTCCGTTAATTTGACGGCTGCATCAAGAACATCCTCGAGTTTGGAATAGAACGGTATATCCCTGATTTCGACTGTGACCCTTTCAGTGATAAGCTTGACCCGTCCTTCGTCGCCAAGCGCTTGCTGCAACGCCTTGTGTTGTACTAGCGTACCGCCATCGTCATGCTTTTTCATCTCCAGGAGAAGTTCTCCTGCTGCTGTTCGACGCACTCCGCAAACTCCTTCCTTGTGCGAGAGCATGGCAGGGTCAGTCTGGACTGCCTCCAGTACTTTTGCATAGTTTGCAGGGTCACTGCATTGCACCATCAAAGCATCAGGCCGTCTTCTACTCTTTCGTTTAGGTCTTTTGACCGTTTCCCATTTGTTGGCGACTTTTTGTAAGGGGATGGTACCCTCAGCCGATTCTGCAGCAGATGTATTTTGGGTGGTTGACTGTCTTAACACCACGCTGGGCCGTGTGACAGCTTCCCGATCCTTTGCCTTTTGCCTTGTACCTGCAGCATTTGGTGTAGCACTTTTGGCCACAACAGCCGCAAACGTCAGTGGCCGCGTCTGTTTTGACTTATTGGCCCGAGGTCTGCTTTCTAGTTGGGTTTTTACACCATCCAAAACCGTCTTCATTCTTGCCAATTCATCCTTCATGCCACAATTTGCGGTTGGATGCTGGCTTGGTGCAGAAATAGCGACCATTGCAGCTATTTGGTCGACAAGTGCTCCGAGTTCAGTGATCTGTTCTTTTAGACCTGTCTGGACGCTTCTTGGCCTTTTTGGTGCCGCTTCTGATTGGTCGGCAGGTGGACTTAATTCACGACCTCTTTTTGGCGTATCCTCTACTGTGACGACTGCTGCTGGTGTAAAAGCTGGCAGAGACTTCAAGTTTAAAGCCGTCGGAGCCGAATGCGTAGCTGTTGGCGGCGTTCTGGCCATTAAGCTGCTTCGAGAAAAGGCAGTTGCTCCCGCTGGCATTTTACAGCCATTACTGCTTGTTACATTGTCCGCTGCATCGGCAAAGTGTGCCACCGATGCAGTAGTTTTCCTGTTAATATTAATGGATGTAGGGGCCTCCAGAATCCGTGCCCCGGCCGCGGTTTGATTCGCGGGTGGATTTCCACTTTTGTGGCTGCCACCTGGAGTAATTTCGTTTTTTCCAGCCATTTTTTATAAACTTTGATGCATTTTATACCTACTGCCAGGTACGAAAGTTCGTTAATATGCTGCCGGCCGATGCGACGCAGACGCAGACCACAAGCCGCTCAATATGAGGACAGACGCTATGCGGATTTAGGGCTTCCCGAAGGGAAAAAAGAGAATTAGAGAAAGGAAGAAGATATGTAGTTCAGTCGGCGATTTCCAATTTAATTTTGGCGGCCAAAATGCTGTTCCCGAAAGTATGCAATGTTTCGGGGGCTGGCCAGCAGGGCTTGGGCGCCCTCTGGTGACCAAGATAGGGCGCTGCTTTCCAACACTGGTGCGCAGCTGCAGTTGTCAGCTGTTGTTATCGGCGGTAGTTGGTATTAGAAAGTTCAGCAACAAAAGGAGATCGACAATGCAAAGGAGGAGAAAGTTCCAGGAGTTCCAGCCCTTGGCGAGAGAAGCGCGGGAAAATATGAACCCCTCACCCCTTGAGGGGCGCCCAACTCCGATTGAAACGGCTAATTTTTAAGGCAAACAGAATATTTCGTTACCGGTTGCACTCCACCACGGTGGATGGGCTCAGCTGATTTTGGTGCCAGGTGAGCGACACCTCCTCAATGAGCCTCTACTAGTATTCCCTTTTATTAGTTGCAGGGTACACACACGAATTCAGGTTCGTTAGACGGAGCGACTACAGAACGCGACCGCACTGGTGGGATAAACAAACTTCTTCAAGTTGACTTGTATGTATGTATGTATGTATATGCTAAGCAATGATTGCCAAGTTAACCAATGGGTATGTTAATGTCGGGACCCCAGATTGATGTGTAATGTTCATCAATTTGTGCCCTCGCTTAGGATTGTTACTGTGCAAAGGAAGTAGTCGCCTAGTTTCCTTCGTTGTTCGTTGAGAAATTGGTCGTCTGAGTTGACCAAATATTCTCACTTGATGCCCTTTTTGGAGCCGCACACGTCGGGGTCACCACAATGTTTAATGAAAGACGTTAGTATTTCTTGATTTAAATTAATGTTTATTTATTTATATATACATCGGCGAGCACATGCGGATACATGTTTCGATATTGTGACTTTGAGTGGCTGTAAACCCCAAAAAAATGCATTAATCGATTCCAAATTTTTAACAAAAATCCATTAATAATATATAAAACGAATAACAACAAATTTTAGACACCTACGTCAGGGTTCGAATTTGAAAACATCAGAACTTGGTCAAGGGGGAAAGCATTGAAAGCCGAAGTGTAGGACTAGGTAGGTCTAGAGTTTACGTAGAACTGGAATATAGGTTACGCTGACGCTCACCGCGACGCAAAGATTGTATGATGACTGCTATCATTTGGCTAACAGCTAACCAATTGTTTTTCAAGCTAAGTAGGATATCGATAAAGTCGTTGACTATAAATGGCTTCCCAATGCCTATGCTTAGCTCTTCCCGTTTAGCAGAAAATCTGGGACAAACAGGACGTGTTCTGTGTTCCCCGCACAGCGTGTTCAAAAGGGATCTGTCTCATGCTTAAACCTATGCAAGTAGGATTTAAAGCATCCATGTCCCGTCAGAAACTGGGCCAAGTAGAAGTCAGTCTGGCTATGTTTGCGAATAAGTCATGCCCGAATACCTGGGAGAAGGCGCCTTGTCCAGCTCCAACTGTTTGAGGTTCGCCATCTGCGTTGTCTGTTAACCAGAGTCGTCTCTCTTCTAACTGGCGGAGGATCTCAATTAGCATCGTTAGCCAAGGGGTCTAGTGGCGCCATATCAGACAGTACCAGGGCGGCGAAGACTGCATATAATATGGTGGACCGTACCACCGTCGATATAAGCCATCTGCTCCGTTGTTTGGCGCTGCCGACGTTAGCCATAAGCCGAGTTATAGCTGCTGTGGCCTTAGCAGCTTAATCTGCGGTATATTGCAGATGGGATTTTAACTAAAGTCTGTGGTCCATCATAACCATATTTAATCGCAGGCTTCGATGCGATAGAGCATCCGGCGACTTGATTCCTGACTGTTTCCTGCTGGTTATGAGCACGGACTCGGTTTTGTGTGCGGCTATAGATAGTTAGTTTGCCTCCATCCATACCAAAATGCTGACCACAGCTGCCCTGGTGTTTTCTCCCGCTACTTAAATATCCTTGGCCAAAGTAACTATGCCAGTGTCATCCGCAAAGCCCACTACGCGAGTGTCCGTCGGCATTTCCAGTCGTAAGACAGTGTCATACATGACATTCCTCAATGCTGGCCCTATCACCGTTCCTTGAGGTTCTCCGCCTGTGATGGTGTGTTTCCGTGGTCCAGCTGCCGTATCGTAGAGTAGCACCCGATCCCGAAAATGGCCATGTTTAATCTATGGACGCGATAATAGAGTTCCATCTAGTCGATGGGTCATCTAATTTATCTTCTTTGGGAAGCCGGGCCAACCTTTGGAGCCGGGAATTCCCGTTCTTCCACCTCTCCGAGAATTCCCGTTTCAGCACGCATGTGTTAAATAGCTCCACGAACGTTGAAAACTAGCAGTTTGACTACGAAAGCCGGGACCCCGGGGCTTTTTTTATATTTTTCCCTGCCAAAATGACTTCACCAACATTCGTTCGATGCAGATGGCGTTCCACTCGCTGCTAGGTTCCTAGTCGGCCTGAACGGGCCTGGCTACGATGTGACTTAGCTTTGTGGGATACGTTGGCATTATACGTCTGGCGAGTTTGCCCATAACCAGTTTAAAGGCAGACCCACGCATTGAAGTCGCCGGCTATAATGGTTGGCGTGTGAGTTCTGGCGTCCTCCACTAGTCCATCCAGTATGCTGCAGAATTCGCCATATGTATGCTCGGTGCTTTATATATATCCTTATGTACATATTCGTCCGCGCTATGGTGTTCAACACGAAGTGCACTTGAGAGCGTAAAAACTAGAGCTGGAAAAACATCGATGTTTGCAACCATCGATGTTTTCAACGTCAAACACGGATAAAACATCGATGTTTGGGCGGTATTTTTGCCTTAATTTATTTCGCGCATCTCAATGCTTTAAAATTCTTTGTTCAGATGCATCGCGGGAATAAAGAGGTACAGCAACAATAGTTAAAGCGACACTAAATAAAAACCAGAGGGCTTATGCAAACATCGACCGCGACAAAGTTTCTATACCTTTGCAACTTGCGTCTGTGTATGTATGCATGTACTCTGTTGATGACGAAAGACGTAGTAGACAGCAAGCAGCGCTGCCGGCAGAGCTGGGAGCAGAGCCGATTATTGTATTAACTGTAACTTGTGTTATATTTATCCGATCACACTTAAATTTTGGGATCTGGGGTTTTATATCCAATATTATCACATATGTAAATTTCATATAAAAATGTTTCTTCTAGAGCTATATGATATAGTGGTCCGATCCTGATAAGTTTCATACTTGATCTGCTCCAGATAATAAAAATCACAGAAGAACCAGAGGGCCGGGGCTAACTTCGACCGCGTCAAAGTTTGTTTACCCTTGCAACTTTTTTGGTAACTCTTTTCTTACCTTTAGCCATCAAAGTAGAAAAACGTTCTATCTAAAAAGGCCAATATTTGCGAAAGAACGGCCTACAATCTTAGCATAGGAAATAACGAAGATATTGATCATAGTCACAAAGTCACGATCCACCGATCGTTCCTATATGAGCTATATTGTATAGTTACCCGATCTTTATCAAATGTGGCACAGTCATTAACAGATATATTATACTAACAAATGTTTAATTTGAAAGCCATCGCGCTAAAAGTAACGAAGTTATTGACAAAAGTCAATGTTTTCGAAAGATCGTTCCTATGGGAGCTATATGATATAGTCACCCGATCTTGATCAAATTGGGCAGAGTCGTTTATATGTGTAATAAACGTACCAATTTTAAGTAAAAAAAAAACGAAGTTATTGAGAAAAGTCACTGTTCGTAACTTTGGTGTTTGTATGGGAGCTATATGATATAGTGGTCCGATCCGGCTGAATCCGAGATATACAACCCCTGCAGTTTATACAAGCCTACATGCAAAATAAACTCTGTAGCTCTAACGGTCTAGGAGGAGTTTGCGTTGATCCAGACGGACGGACGGACATAGCTATATGAACAATATATAGAATATATATATACTTTATATGGTCGAAAATGCTTCCTTCTATGCGTTGCACACTTCTGACCAAAAGTAATATACCATTTTTGCAAGGGTATATAAACTTTAAGTTGACCGTTGGAGCTACAGAGGGCCGGGGCCAACTTCGACTGCGTTAAAGTTTGTATACCCTTGCAAGTTTATTGTGCTATTCTTTCCTTACCTATAGCCGTCAGAGCCGAAAAACGTTTTATCTAAAAAGTTTAATGTTTGCGAAAAACGGTGTTCAAAGTCTGTTTTCCACCGACTGTTCCTATGGAAGCTATGTATATGATTTATTTATTTATAGTCTGAATTGAAACCGAAATTGCAAATTGCGGACTATTCTTAAGTCTAGCTATTAGGCCTTAAGCTAAAAATTATGTTAACTAGTTAGAAATATATTTGCAGGATTATAGATGTACATATATATATACATATGTGTATGTACAATGTTTAATATATATTATTAAAAATTGATATTTTGGTAACTTTGTTCCAGATGATTATATAAGATGGGATAAGTTTGCTTCTTGGAGGAATTGTTTAATGGAAAGGACGCTGGAGTTGTTAAGGGAATCGAGGGGATTAGAGGAGAGGTATTTCTTTCTTATTGTATTGTATTTGAGACAATTTAAGATTCTGTGGAGGACTGTGTTATGTCTGCTGCAGTAGGCACACTGTGGTGGAAGTTGTTTCTTAAAGAGAAACTCATGGATGAGGCGGGTATGTCCAAACCGGAGTCTTTGGAATTTGACGAAGTCGACCCGTGTAATGGGGTTTTCTATTTTTATTTGTGTGTCTTTCGCTGTGGTTTGACCTATGTTGACTGTCCTGTAATGGTCTGATGTTTTTAGTCATGCATCCTTTGAAAGAACTCTTATTGTAGTTTATTCCATCTTTGTAATTCATGTTGGACTCTATTATATTTGGGAATTGGTGAGCTTGTTTGGTGGTCAAGTCCGCTGTTCAGTTTCCCTGAATACCTGTGTGGCCTGGGATTACTACTAGGATTATTTTTGGGTATTGGTGTGTCAGAATATCGCGGGTCGTTGTTGTATACGGGTTTTGATTACTTGTTTGACCTACTGCTTGGATGGCTGACAGAGAGTCCGAGCATATTGCACTCGGGTTGTTCAAGCTTTGGGCGCAAGTGCAGGCAGCTAAAATCGCTGCTGCTTCTGCCGTGTAGTTCGAGGAATGAAGCGGTAATATGGCGGTTTTAATAATCTCGGTCTTTGTTATTATGCTATAGGACACTCATAGGTTGGATTTTGACCCGTCTGTGTATATGAACTTATAATCCCTCAGATCTTCTTTAAGGCTGAGAAACTTCTTTTGGTATATTAAAGACGAAGTTGATGACTTGGTTGTGTAGTGTAGAGAAAGGTTTAGGGTTTTCTTGGGGGATTTTTTTGTTTTCTTGGTTTAGGTGGGGTAAACATTAAACCTGGGAGATTTCTTTGCTTTCTTAATTCTGTTTACAATTTCCTGTAACGGAGTGTTTGATACTAGCATCAAAGACTTGTACATTTTTGCTATCGATAGATTGAATCTCAATTCAAAAAGCAATATCTCTGCTTCATACAGGAGATTGTTGATAGGGGTTGAACGAAATGCTATAAATGCGTTTCTTAGTGCGGAATGGTACAAAGATTTCAGCTTATTCTTAGAAGCTGAGGGGCAATTTCCATAGAAATGTAGGCAATAATCTATCTTTGACATAATAATCGCGTTGATAGTATTGATGAGAGATCTAGTGTGGCAATTATAATTTTGATTAGAGAGCCACTTTATTATGTTCAATCTTTGCGCCATCTGCACTGTTAGCATGTCTATATGCTCCTTCCACCTGTATTTCTCAGAGATTGTTAATCCTAGTATTCTTATACTTTTGCTTGACGTTAGTCTGTAGGTCTGGGAGGATAATTGGAAATTGCATCTGGTTTTACGGCAGACATGTGTATGTTTGCATATATCTACTGAGAGTTACGCTCCCGAATAATTGCACCAGTTTAAAATATCAGTAATTAAAGGATTAATGTTTAGTACATTTGAGTTCTTTTTTATTTTTTTAATTATTGTAAAGTCGTCGGCTTAAGAGAAAAAATCAAAGCATTTGTGAACAGAGATGGGACGACACAGTCTGTTGTAGGCTATTAGAAATAGGATCACTGACAACCCTGAGAAACTGCGCTACACCGTTGTAGAGGGGCTTGAACTCTGTGGAGTGATTACACTATGCAACAAATTAAAGATTATTGAAATCAAACCGAACCTTATTTTTCTGAAAGTACATGTATTGAATAGCAAAACCCTATTTGGGTTTTTCAAAGTTAGCTCGTTTTTATACCATACACCCATAGGGTGAAATGGTATATTAAAGTCGCCAAAATGTATGTAACAGGCAGAAGGAAGCTTTTTCGACCCCACAAAGTATATATATTCTTGATCAGGATCAACAACCGAGTCGATCTAGCCATGTCCGTCTGTCCGTCCGTCCGTCTGTCCGTCCGTCCGTCTGTCCGTATGTCACAAAGTCACGATCCACCGATCGTTCCTATATGAGCTATATGATATAGTTACCCGATCTTTATCAAATGTGGCACAGTCATTAACAGATATATTATACTAACAAATGTTTAATTTGAAAGCCATCGCGCTAAAAGTAACGAAGTTATTGACAAAAGTCAATGTTTTCGAAAGATCGTTCCTATGGGAGCTATATGATATAGTCACCCGATCTTGATCAAATTGGGCAGAGTCGTTTATATGTGTAATAAACGTACCAATTTTAAGTAAAAAAAAAAACGAAGTTATTGAGAAAAGTCACTGTTCGTAACTTTGGTGTTTGTATGGGAGCTATATGATATAGTGGTCCGATCCGGCTGAATCCGAGATATACAACCCCTGCAGTTTATACAAGCCTACATGCAAAATAAACTCTGTAGCTCTAACGGTCTAGGAGAAGTTTGCGTTGATCCAGACGGACGGACGGACATAGCTATATGAACAATATATAGAATATATATATACTTTATATGGTCGAAAATGCTTCCTTCTATGCGTTGCACACTTCTGACCAAAAGTAATATACCATTTTTGCAAGGGTATATAAACTTTAAGTCGACCGTTGGAGCTACAGAGGGCCGGGGCCAACTTCGACTGCGTTAAAGTTTGTATACCCTTGCAAGTTTATTGTGCTATTCTTTCCTTACCTATAGCCGTCAGAGCCGAAAAACGTTTTATCTAAAAAGTTTAATGTTTGCGAAAAACGGTGATCAAAGTCTGTTTTCCACCGACTGTTCCTATGGAAGCTATGTATATGATTTATTTATTTATAGTCTGAATTGAAACCGAAATTGCGGACTATTCTTAAGTCTAGCTATTAGGCCTTAAGCTAAAAATTATGTTAACTAGTTAGAAATATATTTGCAGGATTATAGATGTACATATATATATACATATGTGTATGTACAATGTTTAATATATATTATTAAAAATTGATATTTTGGTAACTTTGTTCCAGATGATTATATAAGATGGGAAAAGTTTGCTTCTTGGAGGAATTGTTTAATGGAAAGGACGCTGGAGTTGTTAAGGGAATCGAGGGGATTAGAGGAGAGGTATTTCTTTCTTATTGTATTGTATTTGAGACAATTCAAGATTCTGTGGAGGACTGTGTTATGTCTCTTGCAGTGGGCACACTGTGGTGGAAGTTGTTTCTTAAAGAGAAACTCATGGATGAGGCGGGTATGTCCAAACCGGAGTCTTTGGAATTTGACGAAGTCGACCCGTGTAATGGGGTTTTCTATTTTTATTTGTGTGTCTTTCGCTGTGGTTTGACCTATGTTGACTGTCCTGTAATGGTCTGATGTTTTTAGTCATGCATCCTTTGAAAGAACTCTTATTGTAGTTTATTCCATCTTTGTAATTCATGTTGGACTCTATTATATTTGGGAATTGGTGAGCTTGTTTGGTGGTCAAGTCCGCTGTTCAGTTTCCCTGAATACCTGTGTGGCCTGGGATTACTACTAGGATTATTTTTGGGTATTGGTGTGTCAGAATATCGCGGGTCGTTGTTGTATACGGGTTTTGATTACTTGTTTGACCTACTGCTTGGATGGCTGACAGAGAGTCCGAGCATATTGCACTCGGGTTGTTCAAGCTTTGGGCGCAAGTGCAGGCAGCTAAAATCGCTGCTGCTTCTGCCGTGTAGTTCGAGGAATGAAGCGGTAATATGGCGGTTTTAATAATCTCGGTCTTTGTTATTATGCTATAGGACACTCATAGGTTGGATTTTGACCCGTCTGTGTATATGAACTTATAATCCCTCAGATCTTCTTTAAGGCTGAGAAACTTCTTTTGGTATATTAAAGACGAAGTTGATGACTTGGTTGTGTAGTGTAGAGAAAGGTTTAGGGTTTTCTTGGGGGTTTTTTTTGGTTTTCTTGGTTTAGGTGGGGTAAACATTAAACCTGGGAGATTTCTTTGCTTTCTTAATTCTGTTTACAATTTCCTGTAACGGAGTGTTTGATACTAGCATCAAAGACTTGTACATTTTTGCTATCGATAGATTGAATCTCAATTCAAAAGGCAATATCTCTGCTTCATATAGGAGATTGTTGATAGGGGTTGAACGAAATGCTATAAATGCGTTTCTTAGTGCGGAATGGTACAAAGATTTCAGCTTATTCTTAGAAGCTGAGGGGCAATTTCCATAGAAATGTAGGCAATAATCTATCTTTGACATAATAATCGCGTTGATAGTATTGATGAGAGATCTAGTGTGGCAATTATAATTTTGATTAGAGAGCCACTTTATTATGTTCAATCTTTGCGCCATCTGCACTGTTAGCATGTCTATATGCTCCTTCCACCTGTATTTCTCAGAGATTGTTAATCCTAGTATTCTTATACTTTTGCTTGACGTTAGTCTGTAGGTCTGGGAGGATAATTGGAAATTGCATCTGGTTTTACGGCAGACATGTGTATGTTTGCATATATCTACTGAGAGTTACGCTCCCGAATAATTGCACCAGTTTAAAATATCAGTAATTAAAGGATTAATGTTTAGTACATTTGAGTTCTTTTTTATTTTTTTAATTATTGTAAAGTCGTCGGCTTAAGAGAAAAAATCAAAGCATTTGTGAACAGAGATGGGACGACACAGTCTGTTGTAGACTATTAGAAATAGGATCACTGACAACCCTGAGAAACTGCGCTACACCGTTGTAGAGGCGCTTGAACTCTGTGGAGTGATTACACTATGCAACAAATTAAAGATTATTGAAATCAAACCGAACCTTATTTTTCTGAAAGTACATGTATTGAATAGCAAAACCCTATTTGGGTTTTTCAAAGTTAGCTCGTTTTTATACCATACACCCATAGGGTGAAATGGTATATTAAAGTCGCCAAAATGTATGTAACAGGCAGAAGGAAGCTTTTTCGACCCCACAAAGTATATATATTCTTGATCAGGATCAACAACCGAGTCGATCTAGCCATGTCCGTCTGTCCGTCCGTCCGTCTGTCCGTCCGTCCGTCTGTCCGTATGTCACAAAGTCACGATCCACCGATCGTTCCTATATGAGCTATATGATATAGTTACCCGATCTTTATCAAATGTGGCACAGTCATTAACAGATATATTATACTAACAAATGTTTAATTTGAAAGCCATCGCGCTAAAAGTAACGAAGTTATTGACAAAAGTCAATGTTTTCGAAAGATCGTTCCTATGGGAGCTATATGATATAGTCACCCGATCTTGATCAAATTGGGCAGAGTCGTTTATATGTGTAATAAACGTACCAATTTTAAGTAAAAAAAAAAACGAAGTTATTGAGAAAAGTCACTGTTCGTAACTTTGGTGTTTGTATGGGAGCTATATGATATAGTGGTCCGATCCGGCTGAATCCGAGATATACAACCCCTGCAGTTTATACAAGCCTACATGCAAAATAAACTCTGTAGCTCTAACGGTCTAGGAGAAGTTTGCGTTGATCCAGACGGACGGACGGACATAGCTATATGAACAATATATAGAATATATATATACTTTATATGGTCGAAAATGCTTCCTTCTATGCGTTGCACACTTCTGACCAAAAGTAATATACCATTTTTGCAAGGGTATATAAACTTTAAGTCGACCGTTGGAGCTACAGAGGGCCGGGGCCAACTTCGACTGCGTTAAAGTTTGTATACCCTTGCAAGTTTATTGTGCTATTCTTTCCTTACCTATAGCCGTCAGAGCCGAAAAACGTTTTATCTAAAAAGTTTAATGTTTGCGAAAAACGGTGATCAAAGTCTGTTTTCCACCGACTGTTCCTATGGAAGCTATGTATATGATTTATTTATTTATAGTCTGAATTGAAACCGAAATTGCAAATTGCGGACTATTCTTAAGTCTAGCTATTAGGCCTTAAGCTAAAAATTATGTTAACTAGTTAGAAATATATTTGCAGGATTATAGATGTACATATATATATACATATGTGTATGTACAATGTTTAATATATATTATTAAAAATTGATATTTTGGTAACTTTGTTCCAGATGATTATATAAGATGGGAAAAGTTTGCTTCTTGGAGGAATTGTTTAATGGAAAGGACGCTGGAGTTGTTAAGGGAATCGAGGGGATTAGAGGAGAGGTATTTCTTTCTTATTGTATTGTATTTGAGACAATTTAAGATTCTGTGGAGGACTGTGTTATGTCTCTTGCAGTGGGCACACTGTGGTGGAAGTTGTTTCTTAAAGAGAAACTCATGGATGAGGCGGGTATGTCCAAACCGGAGTCTTTGGAATTTGACGAAGTCGACCCGTGTAATGGGGTTTTCTATTTTTATTTGTGTGTCTTTCGCTGTGGTTTGACCTATGTTGACTGTCCTGTAATGGTCTGATGTTTTTAGTCATGCATCCTTTGAAAGAACTCTTATTGTAGTTTATTCCATCTTTGTAATTCATGTTGGACTCTATTATATTTGGGAATTGGTGAGCTTGTTTGGTGGTCAAGTCCGCTGTTCAGTTTCCCTGAATACCTGTGTGGCCTGGGATTACTACTAGGATTATTTTTGGGTATTGGTGTGTCAGAATATCGCGGGTCGTTGTTGTATACGGGTTTTGATTACTTGTTTGACCTACTGCTTGGATGGCTGACAGAGAGTCCGAGCATATTGCACTCGGGTTGTTCAAGCTTTGGGCGCAAGTGCAGGCAGCTAAAATCGCTGCTGCTTCTGCCGTGTAGTTCGAGGAATGAAGCGGTAATATGGCGGTTTTAATAATCTCGGTCTTTGTTATTATGCTATAGGACACTCATAGGTTGGATTTTGACCCGTCTGTGTATATGAACTTATAATCCCTCAGATCTTCTTTAAGGCTGAGAAACTTCTTTTGGTATATTAAAGACGAAGTTGATGACTTGGTTGTGTAGTGTAGAGAAAGGTTTAGGGTTTTCTTGGGGGTTTTTTTTGGTTTTCTTGGTTTAGGTGGGGTAAACATTAAACCTGGGAGATTTCTTTGCTTTCTTAATTCTGTTTACAATTTCCTGTAACGGAGTGTTTGATACTAGCATCAAAGACTTGTACATTTTTGCTATCGATAGATTGAATCTCAATTCAAAAGGCAATATCTCTGCTTCATATAGGAGATTGTTGATAGGGGTTGAACGAAATGCTATAAATGCGTTTCTTAGTGCGGAATGGTACAAAGATTTCAGCTTATTCTTAGAAGCTGAGGGGCAATTTCCATAGAAATGTAGGCAATAATCTATCTTTGACATAATAATCGCGTTGATAGTATTGATGAGAGATCTAGTGTGGCAATTATAATTTTGATTAGAGAGCCACTTTATTATGTTCAATCTTTGCGCCATCTGCACTGTTAGCATGTCTATATGCTCCTTCCACCTGTATTTCTCAGAGATTGTTAATCCTAGTATTCTTATACTTTTGCTTGACGTTAGTCTGTAGGTCTGGGAGGATAATTGGAAATTGCATCTGGTTTTACGGCAGACATGTGTATGTTTGCATATATCTACTGAGAGTTACGCTCCCGAATAATTGCACCAGTTTAAAATATCAGTAATTAAAGGATTAATGTTTAGTACATTTGAGTTCTTTTTTATTTTTTTAATTATTGTAAAGTCGTCGGCTTAAGAGAAAAAATCAAAGCATTTGTGAACAGAGATGGGACGACACAGTCTGTTGTAGACTATTAGAAATAGGATCACTGACAACCCTGAGAAACTGCGCTACACCGTTGTAGAGGCGCTTGAACTCTGTGGAGTGATTACACTATGCAACAAATTAAAGATTATTGAAATCAAACCGAACCTTATTTTTCTGAAAGTACATGTATTGAATAGCAAAACCCTATTTGGGTTTTTCAAAGTTAGCTCGTTTTTATACCATACACCCATAGGGTGAAATGGTATATTAAAGTCGCCAAAATGTATGTAACAGGCAGAAGGAAGCTTTTTCGACCCCACAAAGTATATATATTCTTGATCAGGATCAACAACCGAGTCGATCTAGCCATGTCCGTCTGTCCGTCCGTCCGTCTGTCCGTATGTCACAAAGTCACGATCCACCGATCGTTCCTATATGAGCTATATGATATAGTTACCCGATCTTTATCAAATGTGGCACAGTCATTAACAGATATATTATACTAACAAATGTTTAATTTGAAAGCAATCGCGCTAAAAGTAACGAAGTTATTGACAAAAGTCAATGTTTTCGAAAGATCGTTCCTATGGGAGCCATATGATATAGTCACCCGATCTTGATCAAATTGGGCAGAGTCGTTTATATGTGTAATAAACGTACCAATTTTAAGTAAAACCAGAGGGCCGGGGCTAACTTCGACCGCGTCAAAGTTTGTATACCCTTGCAATTATTTTGGTAACTCTTTCCTTACCTATAGCCATCAAAGTGGAAAAACGTTTAAGCTAAAAAGGCTAATGTTTCCGAAAGAACGGCCTACATAGGAAATAACGAAGATATTGATCAAAGTCACTGTTTTCCACCGATTGTTCCTATGGGAGCTATATGATATAGTTACCCGATCCTTATCAAATTTGGCACAGTCATTAACAGATATATTAAACTAACAAATGTTTAATTTGTAAGCAATCGCGGCAAAATTAAATAAGTTATTGACAAAAGTCACTGTTTTCGAAAGATCGTTCCTATGGGAGCTATATGATATAGTCATTCGATCTTGATCAAATTTGACGTAGTCGTTTATATGTGAAATTAACTTACCAATATTAAATTTCACGACAATAGCTCAAAAAATAACGAAGTTATTAAGAAAAGTCACTGTTCGTGACTTTGCGATTTGTATGGGAGCTATATGATATAGTGATCCGATCCGGCTGAATCCGAGATATACAACGCCTGCAGTATATACAAGCCTACATGCAAAATTTCAGCTCTGTAGCTCTTACGGTCTAGGAGGAGTTTGCGTTGATCCAGACGGACGGACGGACGGACATAGCTATTTGAACTCGTCTCGTCGTGCTGATCAAGAATATATATACTTTATATGGTCGGAGATGCTTCCTTCTATGCGTTGCACACTTCTGACCAAAATCAATATACCCTTTTTGCAAGGGTATAAAAATAACGAAGTTATTGAGAAAAGTCACTGTTCGTAACTTTGGTGTTTGTATGGGAGCTATATGATATAGTGGTCCGATCCGGCTGAATCCGAGATATACAACCCCTGCAGTTTATACAAGCCTACATGCAAAATAAACTCTGTAGCTCTAACGGTCTAGGAGGAGTTTGCGTTGATCCAGACGGACGGACGGACATAGCTATATGAACAATATATAGAATATATATATACTTTATATGGTCGAAAATGCTTCCTTCTATGCGTTGCACACTTCTGACCAAAAGTAATATACCATTTTTGCAAGGGTATATAAACTTTAAGTCGACCGTTGGAGCTACAGAGGGCCGGGGCCAACTTCGACTGCGTTAAAGTTTGTATACCCTTGCAAGTTTATTGTGCTATTCTTTCCTTACCTATAGCCGTCAGAGCCGAAAAACGTTTTATCTAAAAAGTTTAATGTTTGCGAAAAACGGTGATCAAAGTCTGTTTTCCACCGACTGTTCCTATGGAAGCTATGTATATGATTTATTTATTTATAGTCTGAATTGAAACCGAAATTGCAAATTGCGGACTATTCTTAAGTCTAGCTATTAGGCCTTAAGCTAAAAATTATGTTAACTAGTTAGAAATATATTTGCAGGATTATAGATGTACATATAACGGGTGTTTTTTTAAGCGTTTGGTTTTTAAAATTGAAATGAAACACACAAAATTTGAATATTATTGTTAAATTTTTATTTGAGATGATAAAACAAACTCTGCCAATTACTTTTTAAAAATGACTTCATGTAAATGTTGGCCGCGACTGCGTTTCAAGTGATCAACACGGAAGGTCCAATTTTGCACCACTTTTTCCAGCATGTCTAAGGGAATTTCGCCAATAACACGACTGATTTTGTCTTCCAATGCACCAATTGACGTTGGTTTGTCCTGGTAAACCAATGACTTTACATATCCCCATAAAAAATAATCCAGTGGTGTAATGTCACATGACCGCGGTGGCCAACTGACGGGTGCGGTTTATGGGCTGGCGCTATCATTGGACCATTTTTCTTCAAAGACGATAACGGTCGCCACGTCACCGTCAATGGACAGCTTTATCGTTCGATGATAACAGACTTTTTTTTGCCCAAAATGAGAGATAATGATCTGGTTGATATGTGGTTTCAACAAGACGGTGCCACATGCCACACAGCACGTGAGAGAATGGACCTATTGAAAGATGAGTTCGGTGAACAATTAATCTCTCGTTTTGGACCCGTCAGTTGGCCACCGCGGTCATGTGACATTACACCACTGGATTATTGGTAAACTTGGTATGTAGACTCGTGTAGTATGTAGAGTGATCAGGTTTATTTCAAATTTTTGCCACGCCCCTTTCCGCCCCCGCAATTTAAAAAAAGCGTTTATCTAAAAAACTATTCCAGCTAGAGACACCATATTTGGTATGTATATTCGCTTAATAAATGCACACATTTTGTATGTATAAAAATTTTGCCACGCCCTTTTCCGCCCCCGTAATATGAAAAACTTGATTATCTCCCGGAATTTGTTACCTTATGCAATCAAATTTAGCACACTTAAATTTAATACTAATACCAAATTTGATCAAAATCGGACAAAAAACAGTCGAGTTATGCATATAAACATTTTTCCACAAGGCCGGAGTTGGCCGTTGGCTGGTGGGAGCGCTAGGGTGCTCGTATGATTGAGTGAGCGAAATACTAAGATATGCTTGTAAGAAGCATGTGAAAATGCATTTGTTTAATACAGTTGAAATATTTGCTTTACTGGTGTATGGTATAAATAAGTCGGTGTATGGTATAAATAAGCGAGATACTAAGATATGCTTGTAAGAAGCATGTGAAAATGCATTTGTTTAATACAGTTGAAATATTTGCTTTACTGGTGTATGGTATAAATAAGTCGGCGAGAGCTTACTTCATTTTTTTTATAGCGAGCTGAAATTTTTCATTTTGGGGGTATTTTTTAGTTTGTCATGTGAGCTAAATATGACTTATGTATATATCGATTTCTTCTTCATGTATACGACCTTAATCATCCTCATTTTTTGTAGAAATATTGTTAATAGTTAAATAAATTCATTTTATGAATGTTATATAAGCCAAAATGACTTTTACAGCTACAGTTCTAGAAAAAATGAAGTAAATAAGTCGTCTCGCCGACTTAGGTATACCATACACCAGTAAAGCAAATATTTCAACTGTATTAAACAAACGCATTTTCACATGCTTCTTACAAGCATATCTTAGTATCTCGCTTATTTATACCATACACCGACTTATTTATACCATACACCAGTAAAGCAAATATTTCAACTGTATTAAACAAATGCATTTTCACATGCTTCTTACAAGCATATCTTAGTATCTCGCTCACTCAATCATACGAGCACCCTAGCGCTCCCACCAGCCAACGGCCAACTCCGGCCTTGTGGAAAAATGTTTATATGCATAACTCGACTGTTATTTGTCCGATTTTGATCAAATTTGGTATTAGTATTAAATTTAAGTGTGCTAAATTTGATTGCATAAGGTAACAAATTCCGGGAGATAATCAAGTTTTTCATATTACGGGGGCGGAAAAGGGCGTGGCAAAATTTTTATACATACAAAATGTGTGCATTTACTAAGCGAATATACATACCAAATATGGTGTCTCTAGCTGGAATAGTTTTTGAGATAAACGTTTTTTTTTTAAATTGCGGGGGCGGAAAGGGGCGTGACAAAAATTTGAAATAAATACATACCAAATTTGGTGGCTCTAGCTCTTACAGTCTCTGAGATCTAGGTGTTCATACGGACAGACGGACGGACGGACAGACGGACATGGCTAGATCGACTCGGTTGTTGATCCTGATCAAGAATATATATACTTTGTGGGGTTGGAGATGCTTCCTTCTGCCTGTTACATACATTTTGGCGACTTTAATATACCATTTCACCCTATGGGTGTATGGTATAATTACAATTAAGCCCTTTTTTAGAGTAGAGCAGAGAAAATCAGAAATGTTAGCATCTTTTTTAAAATCCCATAACTTGTTTGCAACAGGTACAAGAGTCACAGCGTATCGAAATCACAAGCAACACTTCAAAAAGTTTTTTACGGTGAACCAATATTTTGTCTCTCATGAATGAAATGGGTGTTCAATACAGGCCAAACGATTGGAGACTATTTATTAATAGTTCAAAATTTAGCTTGAAAGCCATATTGCTTGAAAAATACAATTCAAAGCCATCGATCCCCATTGCATATGGAACTGATGCTAAAGAGACGTGAAATGGATTTAAGAATTGGTGGAATACAAAAAACACAATTGGCGTGTGTGTTGCGACTTGAAAGTCGTTGCCATGCTAACCGGACTCCAAGGCGGCTACACTAAACACATGTGTTTTTTATGCGATTGGGACACTTGGTTCAAGGCCGATCAGTACATAAAAAAAACCAGAGGGCCTGGGCTAACTTCGACCTCGTCAAAGTTTGTATACCCTTGCAACTTTATTGGTAACTCTTTCCTTACCTATAGCCATCAAAATGGAAAAACGTTTTTTCTAAAAAGGCTAAAGTTTGCGAAAGAACGGCCTACAATCTTAGCATAGGAAATAACGAAGATATTGATCAAAGTCACTCTTTTCCATCGATCGTTCCTATGGGAGCTATATAATATAGTCACCCAATCTTTATCAAATTCGGCACAGTCATTAACAGATATGTTAAACTAACAAATGTTTAATTTGAAAGCAATCGCGTTAAAAGTAATGAAGTTATTCACAAAAGTCACTGTTTTCGAAAGATCGTTCTTATGGGAGCTATATGATATAGTCACCCGATCTTGATCGAATTTGGCATAGTCGTTTATATGTGTAATTAACTCACCAACATTAAATTTCACGACAATAGCTCAGAAAATAAAGAAGTTATTGAGAAAAGTCCCTGTTCGTGACTTTGTCGTTTGTATGGGAGCTATATGATATAGTGGTCCGATCCGGCTGAATCCGAGATATACAACCTGCAGTATATACAAGCCTACATGCAAAATTTCAACTCTGTAGCTCTAACGGTCTAGGAGGAGTTTGCGTTGATCCAGACGGACGGACTGACGGACGGACATGGCTATATGAACTCGTCTCGTCATGCTGATCAAGAATATATATACTTTATATGGTCGGAGATGCTTACTTCTATGCGTTGCACACTTCTGACCAAAATTAATATACCCTTTTTGCAAGGGTATAAAATTTGGAAAATAAGAGCTGAATGTGAGAAAAAGGATGCCAACAGAATTTATAAAGAACTCGTGTCTCCAGAAAAAATCATTTTCCCTCCACTTCACATCAAATTGTCGGAATTGTCAAAAATTTCTTAATGGTTGTCGGTAGAAGATATTTTCGGTATTTTGCTGTTAACAACAAATCACCCGTAAAATGAATGCTTAATTCATTTTCGAAATTGGAGTCCACATGTCGCTGAAAATTCACTTTCTTCACCACTATTTGGACCAATTTAGTCGACAGCTATCGACTGAATCAGGTGAACAAGGAGAGCGGTACCATCAAATTGCCTTCCCATTTGAATTAAGGTATCAGACAAAACGAGCTCCAGATGCTATACTGGCCGAAATATGTCCACCAACATATTAGCATAAGCAAATATTTCAAATCGGAGAAGATGAAAATCAAAGTGAAGAAGTGCAAGAAGATGAACGCGACGGAATGGAGTTCTCCACTGACGAATCGGATTTGATCTTGATGAAGGAAATGAACCACAACCAAAAAGAACTCGTTTCTAATTTGCCATATTTTTGTTATACCCTTGCAAAAGGGTATATTAATTTTGGTCAGAAGTGTGCAACGCATAGAAGGAAGCATCTCCGACCATATAAAGTATATATATTCTCGATCAGCACGACGAGACGAGTTCAAATCGCCATGTCCGTCCGTCCGTCCGTCTGTCCGTCCGTCTGGATCAACGCAAACTCCTCCTAGACCGTAAGAGCTACAGAGTTGAAATTTTGCATGTAGGCTTGTATATACTGCAGGCGTTGTATATCTCGGATTCAGCCGGATCGGAGCACTATATCGTATAGCTCCCATACAAATGGCAAAGTCACGAACAGTGACTTTTCTTAATAACTTCGTTATTTTCTGAGCTATTGTCGTGAAATTTAATATTGGTGAGTTTATTATACATATAAACGACTATGCCAAATTCGATCAAGATCGGGTGACTGTAACATATAGCTCCCATAGGAACGATCGGTCGAAAACAGTGACTTTCTTCAATAACTTCGTTACTTTTGACGCGATTGGTTTCAAATTAAATATTTGTTAGTTTAGTATATCTGTTAATGACTGTGCCGAATTTGATAAATATCGGGTTACTATATCATATAGCTCCCATAGGAACGTTTTTTCCTATGCTAAGATTGTAGGCCGTTCTTTCGCAAACATTAGCCTTTTTAGATAAAACGTTTTTCCACTTTGAAAAGGAAAGAGTTACCAAAAAAGTTGCAAGGGTATACAAACTTCGACGCGGTCGAAGTTAGCCCCGGCCCTCTGGTTTTAAATTAATCTTGATATTATTCTATCAATAAATAGTTATAGATTAAAAATACTTTCAAAACTACTCTAAAATATCAAAGAAGCTAACATCGGCTATGCCGAAGTTTATATACCCTTGCAGTCCTAGGTAATAATAATTTTACATGTTTGTTTTTGGCAACTCAATTCATCAATATACAAACAAAACAATTTTACTCTCTATTTTACAATTTGTTCTTCTTCTTCCCTCATTCCCAAAGCAAAGCAACGCACGCATACACATACACTTTATGTAGCGTTGCGTCTGTGTGTGTATGCATGTACTCTGTTGATGACGAAAGACGTAGTAGACAGCAAGCAGCGCTGCCGGCAGAGCTGGGAACAGAGCCGATTATTATATTGACTGGAACTTGTGTTATATTATATATTTATTCAAATTTTGGGATCTGGGGTTTTATATCACATATGTAAATTTCATAGCATACTCCAATTTTTATAAAAATGTTTCTTCTAGAGCTATATGATAAAGTGGTCCGATCCTTATGGTCCGATCCTTATCCTCCTTAATTTCATACTTTATTTTTCCCGGGTAATAAAAAACCCCGAAAACAAACGATAGCTCTTAAGACGGCTGAGTAAAACGCATACGCACAGACGGACGGACGCACGGACAGACGGACATGGCTATATCAACTCAGCTTCTCATGCTGGTCAAGAATATGTTATATACTTTATGGGGTCGGAAACGTCTCCTTCTGTGCGTTACAAACATCTGACCAATTTTATAATACCCTCTGCAAGGGTATAAAAAGGGCTTAATTGTAATTTTTTCTAAAACTGTAGCTGTAAAAGTCATTTTGAGTTATATAACATTCATAAACTGAATTTATTTAACCATTAACAATATTTATACAATAAATGAGGATGATTTAGGTTGTATACATGAAGAAGAAATCGATATATGTATAAGTCATATTTAGCTCATATGACAATAAAAAAAAAACGAGCTAACTTTGAAAAACCCAAATAGGGTGTTGCTATTCAATATATGTCCTTTAAAAAAAAAAGGTCCGGTTCGGTTTGATATTGGTGTTGCATATTGGTGGTGTGTTATTAATTTGCACTTTAATTTGGCGATTGGTCAGGAAGTTTCTTACGTAGTTTAAGATTTTTGGGCCTGTTCTCCATCTGGAAAGTTCATCAATTACCGCGTGCACTCCTTCCTATCTTATGTATCATAGGCCTGATGATATAGTTCTCCGATCTTGATTAAAGTCGGCACAGCCATTAAGAATTATGTTAAACTGAAAAATAAAAATTTTTTTTTTCTTCAAAGCACCGAAGTAAATTATAAAATTCTCAGTTCTTCATCGCAAACAGTCGTGCCTACTGCAAAACCGCAGGCGAAGAGCAAAAATCAAAGACTAAACGAAACAAAAATAAAAACAACCAACAACAACTACTAAATTTATAACGGTAACAGTTACAAATTTCACAAATAGAATCGACAAACAACAACAACCATAAGGCAATCGCCCGACCGAACCACAGCATTAAATCAAAATATGTTTACCGTTGTCAAACCAAACAACTTAAAAACATCACAGCCGGACCTAAATACCTCACAATTACACGAAAAAATAGCAGCGATACTCTCGCAAATGTTTCACCCTTCTTAATTAAAAAAGTCATAGACAATATTTGCAATGGTGAAATTAGTGAGTGTAAAACCCTACGAAACGGCTATATTCATGTCAAAACTAAATCACTTTCACAAGCAATGAAATTAATTATACTTGGCTCGCTCAATAATTCAATTGAAGTTGAGGTCACGGACCATGGAACGCTTAGGAACTGCAAAGGAGTAATCTATTCACACAATTTGAGAGAAAACGGCGACGAGGACATAGCCACCGAACTACAACCACAAAATGTGTGCGAAGTTAAAAAAATTTAAAAAAAACACAATGACACACTCGTAGAAACCGGACTCATCATACTTACGTTCTCGACACCCAATCTACCCACCGAAATAAACATTGGATACCAAAAGACAAATGTTCGTCCATATATCCCCTTCACGATACGATGCCGCAAATGCGGAAGACTAGGCCACGCTACTAAATCACCCGCTACCCATACACCGATCACATTGACCCTGCAGAATCGACAGCCTGTCAAAATATTAGTTGCTGCATTAACTGCAAGGAAGAAGGTTTAGCAAATTTCCACCACACAACTGTAGACCGAAGATGCCCTACTTTCATCAAGGAGAAAGAAATTCAACCAATACGGATTCTGGAGCGTCATATCGCAGGCACCTCATCCTACGCGGTTATATCAAACCAAAAAAACCAACGCAACCCAACCAACGTACCCTCTACATCCGAAGTCATGGACACATCCACCCCCACAGCACCTTCATCTAACCTCCAATGAACAAAGTCTATCCACGCTACTACAACTTCCAATATCGCCAAAGATTTAAAGATAAAGGTATTCTCAAAAAGTAATTACTCACTAAAGAGTCCATTTAAGCCTTCGGCAACAAAAAGTTAAACCCTCCGATTCGATCTAAGCAACTCAAGTCCCTTTGACATCCTCAACTTCCACTTTCAATAATGCTAAAAATAATTCAATGGAATTGTAACGGCTACATCATCAACTATGACCACCTCCAACTTTTAATCAAAGAATACAAGCCCAAAATTATTAGCCTACAAGAAACACATATACACTCACAAAACAATATCCGCATACCACTGAATTAATCGATAATTCACGCAAACACTTAATCAAACTTCTACGGCGGAGTAGCTCTCCTCATTCATAATTTGATGAACTTCTAACAGATAGACCTTAATAATAACTTTGACGCAGTCGGAGCATTCAAATACACTACGTCAAGATTAAACTTATTTCCGCGTATATCCTACCCAACAAAAACTTTGGAATCCACAGTCTAAGAAACATGTGAGGGAACTCAAAAGACCAAACCATCATTACTGGTGATTTTAACAGCTGGCATAACTAGAAAAGAAAGTTACAAAACTATTGAAAAAAGTCACTGTTCGTGACTTTGCCGTTTGTATGGGAGCTGTAATATATAGTGGTCCGATCCGGCTGGGATATACAACCTGTGCAGTATATTTAAGCCTACATGTAAGTCTAGGAGGAATTTGCGCTGATCTAGACGGACGGACATGGCTATATAAACCCGTCTCGTCGTGCTGATAAAAAATATATACATATACTTTATATGGTCGGAGATGCTTCCTTCTTTGCGTTGCACACTTCTGGCCAAATTTAATACACCCTTTTTGCAAGGGTATAAAAATAGTTCATGGTCTGGTAGTGCAAGGGTATTAAAAAAATTCATGATCTGGTTGTGAAGTAGTCATTAAAATTTGTTTCCTTTTCTTTGCGCAAAAGAAACTTTATTAAAGATAACCCCAAAATTTATTTCTAATATTTTCCTTTCTTAACTCAAAGAAACAACTTTGTTTTCTGTTTACTGAGTTTTTCAACTCATTCTTGAATCCTGTTTTACGTCTTTGCCCTTATTATACCATACACCCATAGGGTGAAATGGTATATTAAAGTCGCCAAAATGTATGTAACAGGCAGAAGGAAGCATCTCCGACCCCACAAAGTATATATATTCTTGATCAGGATCAACAACCGAGTCGATCTAGCCATGTCCGTCTGTCCGTCCGTCCGTCTGTCCGTCTGTCCGTATGAACACCTAGATCTCGGAGACTGTAAGACCGTGTAGTATGTAGAGTGATCAGGTTTATTTCAAATTTTTGCCACGCCCCTTTCCGCCCCCGCAATTTAAAAAAAGCGTTTATCTCAAAAACTATTCCAGCTAGAGACACCATATTTGGTATGTATACTCGCTTAGTAAATGCACACATTTTGTATGTATAAAAATTTTGCCACGCCCTTTTCCGCCCCCGTAATTTGAAAAACTTGATTATCTCCCGTATTTTTTTACCTTATCAAAATCAAATTTGGCACACTTAAATTTAATACTAATATATAGCAAAATACCAAATTTGATCAAAATCGGACAAAAAACAGTCGAGTTATGCATATAAACGTTTTTCCATAAGGCCGGAGTTGGCCGTTGGCTGGTGGGGGCGCTAGGGTGCTCGTATGATTGAGTGAGCGAGATACTAAGATATGCTTGTAAGAAGCATGTGAAAATGCATTTGTTTAATACAGTTGAAATATTTGCTTTACTGGTGTATGGTATACCTAAGTCGGCGAGACGACTTACTTACTTCATTTTTTTAATGTGCCCGCTGGGTGCAATTAAAATTCGGCCTCGAAATTATTATTATTGCTTATGGAAAATACGCTCAGCACCGCCCCTTTTCGCCAGTTAGCGTTGATGCCAGACAAAAAGTTTCTTTGATGTTTTTAAAAGCACTTTATACGCTAGCCACACTCGAATATCTAATGTATATGCATATTATGCATATGTATACTTTTTGAAGCTACTTTCACCCATTTAAACCCCCATTCTCTCCTTGGTCTCTCCTTATGATTATTTTTCATAAACTTGGCAAATGCTTTGAGAAATCCATTTAACAAGTGAATTGGAGTGCCCGCCGCATTGCATTATCTGTATCTATGGCCATCAAAAATATGATTTGTGTTTGGACAATTAAGTATTTGGGAAAGAACTTAAGCTAAGCGCACATGTACTGGTAAGTTATAACTTAGAGCTACATAAAGTAAGAACTATAAAGTGGAATGCTTAAAAAGCGACCAACGAAAATGAATAGAAAACCCGAGGGCCGGGGCTAACTTCGACCGCGTCAAGATTTGTATACCCCAACTTTTTTGGTAACTCTTTTGTTACCTATAGCCATCAAAGTGGAAAAACATTTTATTTAAAAAGGCTAATTTTTGCGAAAGAAGGCCCTACAACCTTAGTAAAGGAAATAACGAAGATATTGATCAAAGTCACTGTTTTCCACCGATCGTTCCTATGGGAGCTATATGATGTAGTCACCCGATCTTGATCAAATTTGGCACAGTCATGTATAGGTGTAATAAACTTACCAATATTATAATTCGACAATAGCTTATAAAATATCGAAGTTATTGAGAAAAGTCACTGTTCGTGACTTTGTCGTTTGTATGGGAGCTATATGATATAGTGGTCCGATCCGGCTAAGTCCGAGATATACAAACTGTGCAATATATACAAGCCTACATATTTGCATGTGCAAATTTCAACTCTGTAGCTCTTACGGTCTAGGAGGAGTTTGCGCTGATCCAGACGGACGGACGGACGGATATGGCTATATGAACTCGTCTTGTCGATCTGATCAAGAATATATATACTTTATATGGTCGGAAATGCTTCCTTCTATGCGTTGCACACTTCTGACCAAAAGTAATATACCATTCGTCATCAACAGAGTACATGCATACACACACAGACGCAACGCTACATAAACTGTATGTGTATGCGTGCGTTGCTTTGCTTTGGGAATGAGGGAAGAAGAAGAACAAATTGTAAAATAGAGAGTAAAATTGTTTTGTTTGTATATTGATGAATTGAGTTGCAGAAAGCAAACATGTAAAATTATTATTACCAAGGACTGCAAGGGTATATAAACTTCGGCATAGCCGATGTTAGCTTCTTTGATATTTTTATACCATACACCCATAGGGTGAAATGGTATATTAAAGTCGCCAAAATGTATGTAACAGGCAGAAGGAAGCATCTCCGACCCCACAAAGTATATATATTCTTGATCAGGATCAACAACCGAGTCGATCTAGCCATGTCCGTCTGTCCGTCCGTCCGTCTGTCCGTCCGTCCGTCTGTCCGTATGAACACCTAGATCTCGGAGACTGTAAGAGCTAGAGCCACCAAATTTGGTATGTAGAATCGTGTAGTATGTAGAGTGATCAAGTTTATTTCAAATTTTTGCCACGCCCCTTCCCGCCCCCGCAATTTAAAAAAAGCGTTTATCTCAAAAACTATTCCAGCTAGAGACACCATATTTGGTATAAATGCACACATTTTGTATGCATAAAAATTTTGCCACGCCCTTTTCCGCCCCCGTAATTTGAAAAACTTGATTATCTCCCGTATTTTTTTACCTTATGCAATCAAATTTGGCACACTTAAATTTAATACTAATATCTAGCAAAATACCAAATTTGATCAAAATCGTACAAAAAACAGTCGAGTTATGCATATAAACGTTTTTCCATAAGGCCGGAGTTGGCCGTTGGCTGGTGGGGGCGCTAGGGTGCTCGTATGATTGAGTGAGCGAGATACTAAGATATGCTTGTAAGAAGCATGTGAAAATGCATTTGTTTAATAAAGTTGAAATATTTGCTTTACTGGTGTATGGTATACCTAAGTCGGCGAGACGACTTACTTACTTCATTCTTTTTTTATTTCAAATATGAATTCTTTTAAAACTGTGCTTTTATACCATACACCCATAGGGTGAAATGGTATATTAAAGTCGCCAAAATGTATGTAAGGAAGGAAGCATCTCCGACCCCACAAAGAATATATATTCTTGATCAGGATCAACAACCGTCCGTATGAACACCTAGATCTTGGAGACTGTAAGAGCTAGAGCCACCAAATTTGGTATGTAGACTCGTGTAGTGTGTAGAGTGATCAAGTTTATTTCCAATTTTTGCCACGCCCCTTTCCGCCCCCGCAATTTAAAAAAGCGTTTATTAGAAGGCACATCTGCCGCTGTCTGGAGAGCTCTAACGATCTTATTAAAGCTCCATTCTATGAAGATGATCTCTACTTAGAGCAAGCAATATGTAACGGGTTCTCACCCCCTGAATCATTCCTTCTTCAAGATAAAAAAGGATTTATACAAGACAGTTACGGCATACCTATCCTTTACTACATTCTGAGAAGAGCAAATAATAAGTCAATACAATCAAAAACCTTAACTGTTGAAAATAAAAGATTTGATACATCCCTATCGATCAGAGACAAAGAATTCCAGTTAGCATCAAGGAAGCTTTTCTGGTGGCTCATAGAAATTGAGGCTCGGTCTTAAAATTTGTTTTCTTCTCTTCTTTTATCTTAAACTACCCTACTTACGCATATTTTTTCCTTACTTTTTGTTGCGATCGATTTTGGTTTCATTACACTAATTTAGCTTTTAAGTATATATACAAAAACAAATTTATTTTTGAAAAGAAAGTCTAAATTACAAACATCTATTTCTGCCGAGAGCTCGATGAAAGTGTCGACGTGGCTCTGTTATTAGTGTGCTCGCTTGGCGATCGGGCGGCCGGGGTTCGACTCCCAGCTTGGTCGAAGTTTTTTTTATAATGCTTTTTATTCATAATGCTTTTTATATATTTATATATTTTTTTGTGATACATTTTTATTTACTTTTTATTTACTTTTTATACCCTTGCAGAGGGTATTGTAAAATTGGTCAGATGTTCGTAACGCACAGAAGGAGGCGTTTACGACCCCATAAAGTATATAAATTCTTGATCAGCATGAGAAGCTGAGTTGATATAGCCATGTCCGCAAAATGTTTTCTTCTAGACCTATATGATATAGTGGTCCGATCCTAAAGATTTTCATACTTTATCTTACCCGGGTAATAAAAAACCCCAAAAAAAGATTTCATCCCGATAGCTCTTAAGACGGCTGAGTAAAACGCATACGCACAGACGGACGGACAGATGGACATGGCTATATCAACTCAGCTTCTCAGGTCGTAAACGCCTCCTTCTGTGCGTTACGAACTTCTGACCAATTTTACAATACCCTCTGCAAGGGTATAAAAAGTAAATAAAAATGTATCACAAAATATATAATGAATGAATGCACAGAAACTAGAATCACTGTCTGTTCAGCTCTCTAAAGTGGGAGAAATATGTGCATGCGAAACCAGATTGAGCAATGGAAAAACAGTTTTAATTGTGGCAATTTATATTTCACCGAATCAATCAATAAATAGCATCACGGAATTCATTCATGAAAATTTAATAAAGTATACACCAGAAGTATCGCGGATACTTAGAAAAGATTACGATAAAGTTCCAATGATTTTAAGTGGCGATTTTAACGTAAATTTTGCATTGGACACAGCGGTTCCTTTAATTGACTTTCTCAATACAACATTCAGTTTAAATATCAAAGAAGCTAACTTCGGCTATGCCGAAGTTTATATACCCTTGCAGTATACTTGGCAATAATATTTTTCCTTTTTGAAATTTCTTTCCCTGCAACTCAATTCATCAATACACAAACAAAATATTATTTCTCTTTTTACCACAAGTTTTTCTTCTTCCATCATTTTCTAAGCAAAGCACGGCACGCATACACATACAGTTCATGTAGCGTTGCGTCTGTGTGTGTATGCGTGTGCTCTGTTGATTTGATGATGGCAGTAGTAGGCAGCAAGCAGTGCTGCCGGCAGCGTTTGAACCGATTTATATTGACTGTAACTTGTGTTCTATTTATCGGATCAGATTCAAATTTTGGGATCTGAGATTTTATATCTATTACTATCATATTGGTAAATTTCATGGGGATACTCCAATTTTTGCAAAAATGTTTCTTCTAGAGCTATATGATATAGTGGTCCGATCCCAAAGATTTTCATACTTTATCTCACCCGGGTAAAAAAAAGCTCCCAAAAAAAATTTCATCCCGATAGCTCTTAAGATGGCTGAGTAAAACGCGTACGCACCGACGGACAGACGGTCAGACGGACAGACGGACATGGCTATATCGACTTAGCTTCTCATGCTGATCAAGAATATGTTATATACTTTATGGGGTCGGAAACGTCTCCTTCTGTGCGTTACAAACATCTGACCAATTTTATAATACCCTCTGCAAGGGTATAATGAAGAAAATAATAAAATGAAGAAAATAAAAAATATGACCTTTATAGCAATATTATAATGAACCTATAATTATCCCGCTCCTAATGCTGCTTTCGTCTCATTCTCTCTCTGTTTGTTTTACGGAAGGTTTCACTTCTATCGTGTCTAGCCGTTAGACGCCCTCTTTTTTTTTTTTCTTCTTCCATCATTTCCAAAGCAAAGCACGGCACGCATACACATACAGTTCATGAGGCGTTGCGTCTGTGTGTGTATGCGTGTGCTCTGTTTATTTGATGATAACGTTGTAGGCAGCAAGCAGCGCTTGAGCCGAGTTATATTGATTGTAACTTGTGTTCCATTTATCCGATCAGATTCAAATTTTGGAATCTGAGGTTTTATATCCAATACTATCACAGTAGTAAATTTCATGGGAATACTCCAATTTTTATGAAAATGTTTCTTCTAGTTCTTCTAGAGCTATATGATATAGTGGTCCGATCCTAACAAATTTCATACTTTATCTTACCCGGGTAATAAAAAGCTCCAAAAAATCATCGCGATATCTCCTAAGATGGCTCAGTAAAACGCATACGCACCGACGGACGGACGGACAGACGGACATGGCTATATCAACATAGCTTCTTATGCTAATCAAGAATATATATACTTAATGGGGTCGGAAACGTCTCCTTCTCTGCGTTACAAACATTTGACCAATTTTATGATACCCTCTGCAAGGGTATAAAAACATGGCCAAGAACAGATTAAAGGCTTTCATCTTATTTACTTATTCATCAAAATTCAAAACTGTATCTACATCTTAGAAACTAGAGCTGATGCAAAAAAAACATACAGAATAATAAACAACCGTAGGAAAACTTCATGCAACTAATATGCTGTTGTGCTGTGTAATAACAAGCGACACTAAAAATAATTTTGATGCGATAATTACCTAAAGAAGACGTAATTAATATGTGCACATAATAGCTGGCATACAAACATGCGATTATTTGAAAATCGGGCAACAAATTTTGAGAATTGAGGTAGGGAAGGAGTAACGTAAAATCTTGCAAGGGTTTGCAAAGTTAGTCCAGCCTGCGGTATTTTTATATCCTTGCAAAAAGGGTATATTAATTTTGGTCAGAAGTGTGCAACGCATAGAAGGAAGCATCTCCGACCATATAAAGTATATGTATTCTTGATCAGCATGACGAGACGAGTTCATATAGCCATGTCCGTCCGTCCGTCTGTCCGTCCGTCTGGATTAACGCAAACTCCTCTTAGACCGTTAGAGCTACAGAGTTGAAATTTTGCATGTAGGCTTGTATATACTGCAGGGGTTGTATATCTCGGATTCAGCCGGATCGGACCACTATATCATATAGCTCCCATACAAACCGCAAAGTCACGAACAGTGACTTTTCTCAATAACTTCGTTATTTCCTAAGCTATTGTCGTGAAATTTAATATTGGTGAGTTTATAATACATATAAATGACTATGCCAAATTTGATCAAGATCGGGAGACTATATCATATAGCTCCCATATGAACGATCGGTGGAAAAGAGTGACTTTGATCAATATCTTCGTTATTTCCAATGCTAAAATTGTTGGCCTTTCTTTCGCAAGCATTAGCCTTTTTAGATAAAACGTTTTTTCACTTTGATGGCTATAGGTAAGGAAAAAGATACCAAAAAAGTTGCAAGGGTATACAAACTTTGACGCGGTCAAAGTTAGCCCCGGCCCTCTGGGTTTCTTTTTTTTCGTTTTTATTTTTTTATTTGTGTTATTGTTCGTTTAACAAATTCAATTTGCGCCAATGTAAGAGAATTTGGTGGGTGGTTGCCCCTCACCTCGACTTATTGCATCTCTCTTACAGCAATTCCCTTCGATTCACCCACTGCCTCCCCCACTCTTTTTCTGTTTCTCTTTCACTCTCTTTTTATTTTTCCCACTCCAGGAAAACGTCATAAAAATATGCGACATTTCGTTTTTATCGCTTTTGAAAAACTTTATTTTTGATGTTTTTTTTGTATTCAATTTCTTTCTTGCTCTTTGCTTTCGATTTCCCCTTCACTGCCCGCCTGTCCTAAGCTGTGTGCTTTCTTCGTTGATTTTCTTATTTTATTTACAATGGCAATTTCTTTGTTTTAAAAAAGTAGCGCATTGCTTTTTATTTGTAGTCTCACGATTGGATTGGCGATTGGCTGCGATTTTTGGACACCGGCAAAAGAGTCACAAAGAAGTAATTCACAATAAATTCAGACAATTTTATCAAAGTAACTAATTCGTCGAGCACTCCACCAAGTATAGAAGCTACTTCGAATTCATAAGTTCAGTCTCATATATGTATGTATGTACACATTTTCATATCGACAACAAAAAATGAAGTAAGTAAGTCGTCTCGCCGACTAAGGTATACCATACACCAGTAAAGCAAATATTTCAACTTTATTAAACAAGTGCATTTTCACATGCTTTTTACAAGCATATCTTAGTATCTCGCTCACTCGATCATACGCTACACCCTAGCGCCCCCACCAGCCAACGGCCAACTCCGGCCTTATGGAAAAACGTTTATATGCAAAACTCGACTGTTTTTTGTCCGATTTTGATCAAATTTGGTATTTTTCTAGATATTAGTATTAAATTTAAGTGTGCCAAATTTGGTTGCATAAGGTAAAAAAATACGGGAGATAATCAAGTTTTTGAAATTACGGGGGCGGAAAAGGGCGTGGCAAAATTTTCTTACATACAAAATGTGTGCATTTACTAAGCGAATATACATACCAAATATGGTGGCTCTAGCTGGAATAGTTTTTGAGATAAACGCTTTTTTTAAATTGCGTGGGCGGAAAGGGGCGTGGCAAAAATTTGAAATAAACTTGATCACTCTACATACTACACGAGTCTACATACCAAATTTGGTGGCTCTAGCTCTTACAGTCTCCGAGATCTAGGTGTTCATACGGACAGACGGACAGACGGACGGACGGACAGACGGACAGACGGACGGACGGACAGACGGACGGACAGACGGACATGGCTAGATCGACTCGGTTGTTGATCCTGATCAAGAATATATATACTTTGTGGGGTCGGAGATGCTTCCTTCTGCCTGTTACATACATTTTGGCGACTTTAATATACCATTTCACCCTATGGGTGTATGGTATAAAAAACAGGGACATCATTTTGATGACCTTAATGTAAATGATTAACATTTTAGGAAAGAATTAAAACACACAAATAAAGAATTTTTGAGTTTTGTGTAACCAATTCTTACTATTTTTTGATAATTAGTAGTTAAAAATAGAATATACATACATTGTCTTTTGGACCGTTGTTCAATTGCGATAAAAAAAAAGATAATTCGTTGGTTGGTTTTAGATAGTGATGCAAGTTTTAATCAAAGGGTCGATGTCGATCGATAGTTTCACAATAAATAATCGATGTTGGGGCGACTTCAATCTTTCAATTAAAAAACTGATTTCTTAGATTAACAAAGTTTACTTTTTCTCAATATTAAATGAAATAAATCAAGCATAAAATATTTATATTAATACAACAATATTAATATATAACAATACTTTAATGATAATTCCGTAAATTCTAATCCTATAAAGTATTTTCCAACACCACAACAAAACACGATTGCAACATTTTAAACCTATTGCATCAATTTGGATGAAATGGTTTTAGCTAAGTCTTACCTTCATTGGATTTCTGAACGAAATGTTTGAAAGATTTAAAACCAAGTACATATTTTAATGAGCATCCGACTTTTGGTTTTAAAACTACCAAAATTTCATAACTTCAAAAGATTAATTATTAATTTATTAAGTAAATATATGAAAAAAAAATTGCAAGTTAAACCGATGCTTAGGCACATCGGTATCAGACAGACATTGATATCAACAAAAACATCGGATTTCACCGAGAAAAATTGTGAAAAAAAGCTGTAATATTTTTTGAAATCATTAGTTCCACTGTACTCACCTCAAGCTATACCGTGCCAATGCCGTCATCAAACTTAACATCATCAACAACATAGCTCTAGCCACGCTCCCTCTCTTCGAAGCACTTGAGGAAAACAGCTTTTTCCAGTCGCCATAAAAGGCAAGTGGTCAAAGAGGAAATCACAAAATGAAAAACGAAGAAAAACAATTAAATGTCTAGTAGCAGGAGCAACAGCAGCAGTCGACAAAAGGAAAACAAGCAAATAAACTTTGAGTGTTGGTGTGTGTGTTTGTGTGGAAAGCGCATTTCTGCGACACATCGAAAAGTGCCCAACTCAGTTTAATTGAAATCTGGGTGGGGTGGTGAAATCGTGGAGGTGCAGTCAGGGAACTTGGTCTAGGGGTGGTTTGCAAATCGAATTCGAAATCCGATAGCCAACGTAATTGAAATTGCATGAGCAACAATGTGGAAGGACGAAAGAGGTTGTGCGATTGGTGTGGATGATGGAGTAGAGCCAACAAATGGACAGCGCAGTCGCCTTCAATTCCAACTTCAACTCAGACCTTAAACCATCCCCGCTTTTATTGAATCCCTTATATATAATTTGGCAAAATGAAAAGGCGGCACTGCGGCAAAAATAACGAAAAGCTAAGAGTAATCGAGTTGCAACATCTCTTTCAAAAAAAGTCTACAACGCCAGAACAGGAACAGGACTACCTATTTATTCATCCATGTATCGAATGTTGATACATGGGATCTACTCCCCAACGCCCAAAATGTGTATCACTTGGTGCATGGTATAGCTAATTCGACGAAATTACCTATGCAGTTATTTAATTTTTTGAAGACAATCATCCTTTTTTTCTGTATGAATTGCCATGGTGAAGACTTCAAATCAATTTGCAAATTGTTTTCTAAGCAAACGTGCACACATTCACAGTTGCACAAATTGCAGAATAGGTAGAGATGTAAAAAGTGTCAGCAAAATAAATGCTGACGATAAATAAAAATGGAAAATGATTGAAACATGTGTCGTGTATTTGGATTTTTGATATGCCCTGCACGTTCAACCCAACCTAACGTTACTCTGTTATTCTATTTCGCTCCCTCTCCATCTGTCTGGTCTGGCATCACTCGCTTACGCCTCCAATTGTGGCGCTGTCAATAGCCTAGAAAATGTAAACAAATAAGAAAGCAATCAGAACCAACATTTTCCAGCATATAACCTATAACGTGCGTGTGAGTGAAAAAGTACCTATAAAACATTTATGATGAGAATTGCAATTGGTCATTGCTATCATTTTTGTTCTCCTTGTTTATGTTGCTGTTCGTTTATACAAAATGAGCATAAAAATCGTTGTTAAAGAAGTGTTTCAATAAATACAAGATTATAACATGACGAATGGTAAAGAATCATGTTTTGAAGTGAAAACTTCTTTAGAATCGTTGGGAGTGATTTCAGACTCGATGAAACGAAAAAGCGACACTAAACAGAGACACATATAGTTCTTATAGTATGTAGCCTGCGAGAGAATGAGATGCAAATACACCTAGACCCCGCTTTGCGTCGTTTCGTTTTGCGTTTTTTCGAAGTTGCGTCGCTGCTTTATTAGTACTAATTTTCACTGTGCGTCGTTATATTCTCGTTGTTGCGTTGTTGTGAGTTCGAGTGTTTAACTTTTTTCTTCTAAATCAGCCATTCTGGCAACGCCAATATCAACTTTTACCAACACTGCCTTTGAATTTTTGGCAGTTTTACGTTTTTCAACATTGACATCTAGCTTACCTACTTCTGTTTATAATTGCGTCTTGCTATGAAAACTCGGGTACGGTTTAGTAGAAATGTTCGTAGAACAGTGTTTAACCTCCAAACAAATTTCAAAAGCGATGGGTCTGATTGACGAACCAATGGAGAATTTTTATAAAAAACGATCCTGACAATGACAGAAGTTTTAAGGTATCCCAGGCGGTAGCTGCAAACATCAACTGCTACCAAGAAATTTATTTAAATTTACAAAAAAAAGCTATTCACCAAACTCTGGACAAATTTTTGGTGAACGAAGCCACTAAAAACTCATAAAGATAAAATAATTTAATAAGTTATTTTGATTTAATGGAAACAGTTTTTTTCAATGAATGAATGCGAATGCAATAATATTTTTGTTTTTAAATGTTTACTTTGTTCAATTTTTCTTTCTAGAAAATACTAATGTATTTTCATAGCCCGGGGAACCTATCTTTGATCTTTTCCATGGTTGCCTATAGAAAATCTTAATTCACTTTGCGTCGTTTCAGTTTGCGTCGTGTTTTTTTGGAACGTATCCCCAACGCAAAGCGAGGTCTAGGTGTATATAAAAAGCATTATAAATAAAAAGCATTATGAAAAACTTCGACCAAGCTGGGAGTCGAACCCCGGCCGCCAAGCGAGCACACTAACAACAGAGCCACGTCGACACTTTGTAAATTGCCGTCGAGTTCTGTAGTTAGTGTGCTCGCGTGTCTCTAAAAAGAGACATAACGACAATGCGAAAATGAGATGCGTGCTTAACTACAGAACTCGACGGCAATTTAGAAAGTGTCGACGTGGCTCTGTTATTAGTGTGCTCGCTTGGCGATCGGGCGGCCGGGGTTCGACGCCCAGCTTGGTCGAATTTTTTTTATAATGCTTTTTATTCATAATGCTTTTTATATATTTATATATTTTTTTGTGATACATTTTTATTTACTTTTTATTTACTTTTTATACCCTTGCAGAGGGTATTGTAAAATTGGTCAGATGTTCGTAACGCACAGAAGCAGGCGTTTACGACCCCATAAAGTATATAAATTCTTGATCAGCATGAGAAGCTGAGTTGATATAGCCATGTCCGCAAAATGTTTTCTTCTAGACCTATATGATATAGTGGTCCGATCCTAAAGATTTTCATACTTTATCTTACCCGGGTAATAAAAAACCCCAAAAAAAGATTTCATCCCGATAGCTCTTAAGACGGCTGAGTAAAACGCATACGCACAGACGGACGGACAGATGGACATGGCTATATCAACTCAGCTTCTCAGGTCGTAAACGCCTCCTTCTGTGCGTTACGAACTTCTGACCAATTTTACAATATCCTCTGCAAGGGTATAAAAAGTAAATAAAATGGAATGGAAGCAATGGAAAAACAGTTTTAATTGTGGCAATTTATATTTCACCGAATCAATCAATAAATAGCATCACGGAATTCATTCATGAAAATTTAATAAAGTATACACCAGAAGTATCGCGGATACTTAGAAAAGATTACGATAAAGTTCCAATAATTTTAAGTGGCGATTTTAACGTAAATTTTGCATTGGACACAGCGGTTCCTTTAATTGACTTTCTCAATACAACATTCAGTTTAAAAATGTGTAACAATCGCACTGAATCAACAACACGATCAAAAACAACAATTGACGCGGTATTTCAAAGATATGTTGACAACATCGAAACCAAAGCATTTGTATCATATTTTAGCTATCATAAGCCACTCGTATCATTTGTTGAAATTGAAAACATTGAGGATGAATAATAATAATAAAATGAAGAAAATAATAAAATGAAGAAAATAAAAAATATGACCTTTATAGCAATATTATAATGAACCTATAATTATCCCGCTCCTAATGCTGCTTTCGTCTCATTCTCTCTCAGTTTGTTTTACGGAAGGTTTCACTTCTATCGTGTCTAGCCGTTAGACGCCCTCTTTTTTTTACCATAGTTTTAAATCTTCTACCGCATAATATCAATATCAGAAGAATTTTAAAATTGTATTTTCGATAGTCAATTTTCAAAGGGTTGATAACTAATAAATTTATTTGTTTGAACAGAAAGTGAAGACATTTTAGATATTGTAAACGAGATTAAGTTACAAATTTAATTTTATGAATTAAAATGAATACAACAATTCGCGTACAGCTAGGCATGCTACTAACGAAATTGAGGCAAACTATTGCACCAAAAAACACATTTGTGAGTTTGGGTTTAAAAATCTAAGGTTTTTTAAATGTCTTTATTTATATAAATGTGAGTGTTAAAATTATTTTTTTTTTATTTATTCTATTTTATATGTATATTTCTAATATATGCAAAACATATTGGCCTAGCTGTGGCAATAAAAACCTTTATGATTTATCTGATAGACCTTAAACTTAGGGAAAATACTCCACTGACTCAGAAGGACAGGCTGACTTGGGTATATTGGCTTGACTCGTCATGGTGAACAAAAACGTACAAACATGTACTGCCTTAACAAACATCCTCTACAGGTGTATAAAAAAGAAACTGTATACTGAAGAAGTTAGCACGATTAAAGAAAAAAGACACTGGAACATTTATACAACTCGGTTACGTGTATGTATGTATAATTTCGTTTGCATTTCGACATTGTTTGCACAACCGTTTAACAACAAACGCCAACTACGACTGCCACCTCAACCCACCACCCTCGACTCCATGCTTTATACCAAATCGAATCCATATAGAAATCAACCAAAAAGAATATCGACAAACTTTGGCTGCGCCGAAATTCGTCTACCCTTGCCGTGCATTAATTCATTAAAAAAATTTGAAACTTGAATAAGTAACGTTTTCCAAACCATTTTCCAAATATTTTATACGTTTTTCTACAGCAATAGAAATTTTTGATTTTTTTTTCAACTGAGATAAGTCTCAATAAAGTGGGCTTTTCGACCGCTGGTCTCAATGGATGTTTTAGTGGTCTGATCAGCCGAACTGTCAAACTTCATTTTAATTATGCAATAAAAAGCTTAAACACAAAGTTTCATTCTTGCTTCTCCCGCTAATAAAAAATGTATGTAGTTTGTGGGGTCGTAAACGTCTCCTTCAGTGCGTTACAAATATCTAGATAATTTTATAATACCCTCTAGAAGGGTATAATAACCCATATTTATGTATGTCACTGTATTGACAAGCCCAACTAATAATACTTTGATTGGTTATCGGTACGAAGAAGCAACCCCAAACGAAATGATGGAGGGTCTTTTCGAGTCATCAGCCAAAGGGAATTTACACCACATAACTTGGCATCAGGTTGTATGTCCTGTTGAAGTATAAAAGGGTTAATGGTTTGTTTACAAAAAAAAAAGATAGAAAACTGAGGCCAAGAATAGAATACATTTGATATTCGTAACCCAAACTCCGAAAAAACATTAATTTGTAACGCACGTTTGGCCAATTTCAGTTTTACAATTTGCTTCTCATTTCTTTCTTATTTGTTGGTTTGTTGACCAAAATTCACCACAAGTGACCGCATAACGAGCCAAAATCAATTTACCAACAAAGATAAGGTTATGAGAGACAGAGAGCAACCCTTTTTTTTACCCTTAACCCTTTCTGTCAAATCTGTGGATTTATAGGTATTAAATTAGATAAAGATTTTTAACGCGCACGTAATTTTGACATACATCAATTTCGTAAACCGACTTAACCACGAGATAAATATAATAGTATAATATGAAAGAAGCTAACTTCAGCCATGCCGAAGTTTATATACTCTTGCAAACCGTGACCGTTCTTCCAGATTATGTTCTGTTTTTTTTTTTTTTTTGTTTCAAGACAAGGCGTACATTTTTATACCCTTGCAAAAAGGGTATATTAATTTTGGTCAGAAGTGTGCAACGCATAGAAGGAAGCATCTCCGACCATATAAAGTATATATATTCTTGATCAGCATGACGAGACGAGTTCATATAGCCATGTCCGTCCGTCCGTCTGTCCGTCTGACCGTCTGTCCGTCCGTCTGGATCAACGCAAACTCCCCCTAGACCGTAAGAGCTACAGAGTTGAAATTTTGCATGTAGGCTTGTATATACTGCAGGCGTTGTATATCTCGGATTCAGCCGGATCGGATCACTATATCATATAGCTCCCACACAAATGGCAAAGTCACGAACAGTGACTTTTCTTAATAACTTCGTTATTTCCTGAGCTATTGTCGTGAAATTTAATATTGGTGAGTTTATAATACATATAAACGACTATGCCAAATTTGATCAAGATCGAGTGACTATATCATATAGCTCCCATAGGAACGATCGGTCGAAAACAGTGACTTTCTTCAATAACTACGTTACTTTTGACGCGATTGGTTTCAAATTAAACATTTGTTAGTTTAGTATATTTGTTAATGACTGTGCCGAATTTGATAAATATCAGGTTACTATATCGTACAGCTCCCATAGGAACGATCGGTGGAAAACTATGACTTTGATCAATATCTTCGTTATTTCCTATGCAAAGATTGTTGGCCGTTCTTTCGCAAACATTAGCCTTTTTAGATAAAACGTTTTTCCAATTTGATGGCTATAAGTAAGGAAAAAGTTACCAAAAAAGTTGCAAGGTTATACAAACTTTGAAGCGGTCGAAGTTAGCCCCGGCCCTCTGGTTATGTATTAAATATACATACATAAAATTGTACGCTTGTACAAGCATAATTAACCTTCGAGTCAGGGGCGTAGCGAGGTTGTCGATAATGGGGGGATGATTCTCATTGAATTGCCGACTTACCTCGTGTATTTGCCAACAGCATGTAGATTTGCGGTAGAAATAAATTTACTTCGATAAAACAAGGTCAGTATATAAGGAATTTATTCTTTGAAGATAATTTGGCAAAAATTATAATTACAGCATTTGGTACGTACATGAATGTGTAACTAAAACTTACATTGCGCAGAAATGGACGACAAATATTTCTAAGTTCCTTTTATTCGTTGATCAATTCTATTTAAATTTTCACTCTGCGGTGTTTCAATAACGACCATTTTTCTACGAGTTCGTGAATTTTTATATATTCAACCGACCAAATCTCCTCGTTGTTCGCAAATGATTGAAAACCAACTTAAATTTACTAAATGATCGTTCACAAGAAGCTGATGTTACAGGAGCAGTCAAAATAAAACAAACGAGTTTGTAGGCTAAGGGAATCACATGTTTCAACTTAAACACAACTTCCGAAATATCTTTGAAATTCGTACACTCTTTACATGAATCGAAAAGAATTTGCAACTCAGGAAGCAAACATTCTGGTTCCTCGCTAAAATAAAAGGGTTCTAATTGCACAATGGATTCGATTGAATTCATTGTGACATTTTTTCTGTCAATTGGAATTTGGAAAACTTTCTGGACACACGCAAATGTTGAAAAAGTGTCTTTCAAGTTTTCTTGAAAGGCAATTGTTGAAAACTTGAAGCACAGTCCTGAATTCTTTTCGATAAAATGTCAATAAATCAAAATTGTGAGCTGTTTCTGGATTTGCATCATACTTTTTTGGTACACGACGCGTTCTGTGACGTTTCGAAAAATCGTCTCGAGGATTAATCTTCAATTTTTCAGCAAATACAGCCGAGCTATTTATCAATGCTTTGATCTGGTCGTCATCGTCCATTTGTTCAAATGATGCGCTTGTACTTTAATAAAGAAGCATCAATGACGTTCAATTCTACCGCCTCCAAATTTTCCGTCAAATGTTTGACTTTGAACATGACATTTTTGCAAAAAAATAACGAGCTGATAAAATCAAAATCCAGAATTTTTTTGAGCAAACCAGAAGCGGACGTACGTGTACGAGAATCGAAAAATTCTGGATCGTTTATCATTTTTTTTAAAACGTCCACAATTCCTTCAAAAGAAATCCACATGGCTTTGACTGACTCAGCTCTAGCAGTCCATCGAGTTTTCGACAAATTTTTCAATTGCAATGAATTTTCAATACTTTTCAATTCTTCACCTAAACTTTGGAAACGTTTTGTGCTACCATAGAAAAATACATACATAGCTTCTAAAACATTGAAAAGCTCTGAAATCAAAACACTTGCATTGCATGCTGTTTCAACAAATGTGTTGGTCCGATGATCTTGGCATGGAATGTAAGGGATTTCTTTTTCACATTTTTCGGACAGTTTTTTTTGTGTGCCAATATATTTACCTGACATGTTATTAGCAAAGTCGTATGATTGAAAAACAATGTTTTTGGTCGAGATATTGAGTGACTGAAGTGCAACTACAATTTTATTGGACAACTCTTCTCCCGTTTTTTTCGTTAAGACAACATCCATTTTCAGAAGCCTTTCAACGGGAACTAATCTATCATTAGTTTGACGCACGTACCGAATGTTGATGGCGAGTCGATCTTGATGTGATAGGTCTGGAGTTGTGTCAGCCATGATAGGAAAAATACCTGCTTTGTTCACCTCACTTACAATGGCTTCTTGTGTTTTAGACCCTAAAAGGTCGATGAATTCATTTTGAGTGACCGGACTGAGGTACGTAACGTGACGCGGTCTTTTCGAAGTTTCATCTAACCACTTTTGCAATAAAGGACAATGACGTGCAATCAAATACACAATCTGTTTGAAATTTCCACCACTGGTTTCTTCTGATTCTTCGTGACCATGAAAAGCCAATCCTTGCCTTCCCAAAGTTCTAGCAACATCGATCAAGACAAGCAAACCTTTTTTTTGATACTCTTTTTCTTGCACTTCTCTAATTTTCCGCTCTCTGGTAGATTTTTCCAGTAAAATGTCTATGTGAGCTCGTTGAATGACAAAATTACAGTAATCACGTAAAGCTGCTTGATGAGATTCACAAGTAAAATGTTGAACCATTTTTCCTTTTTTATTTTGACCTCGGCTCTTCATTTTATGCCACTGCCGGACACCTTCAGACATTCATTCTATGCTGGCCTGAGATCTTCCGATTCCTTCCGGGAATAAAGCGCAACAGAAGCAAAATGCGGCATCTTTATGAGGACTGTATTCCAAATATGAAAATTCAGAGTACCATGCTGGATTGAGAATCAAAAGTTGTTGATTAGCCGATTAGTTTTAAAGAAATTGCCAACTCTAAAAACTTTGGGGGTGTCACAAATTTTCTGTAATTTGTTGGTTATTGTGTTCAGATTATGAACCGTAAAAATGGTCTTCATAGTTTAATCCGTTTTTTTCACAGGTGCATTTGAACAAAGAGAAGTCCTTTTTTTGGGGGTTATTTATTTAAGACGTTTTTTCCAAAATCTTAAATATTGAAGATAGACGTTTGAAATCTTCGAAGAAGTTGAAGATCTAGCAAAACTAAGATAAACTGCATACCACTAATTTTGGATTTAGCCCCAACTTTCAATTTGGGGCCAATTGAAAATCTGAATTTTGTATGAAAATTTTTGGTCCTTTGGGCGAGTCCATTTTACGACACTAATTCATACTAAAGTACTTTTTTCTTGAACTACGAAAGAAAGTAAATTGAATTTCCTGTCGAATGAAATATTTTTCATTAAAATCGAATAAAAATTAGATAGTTTTTTTTGCCTATCAATATGAGACATTTTATGCAAAACTGCACTTCTATTCTCCGTCTCTTTCTTTTTATGGGTATGACCTTTTCCGCTGTTTAGGTAAAAGGAATTTTGACTGCAATTGAACTCACAGGTAGTAACAACTCGGGCAAATATTAAAAACACTTAAATTTTTTTCATACTTGTTTAATAGTAAGTAGTAATATTTGCCCGAGTGGTTACTACCTGTGAGTTCAATTGCAGTCAAAATCCCTTTTACCTAAACAGCGGAAAAGGTCATACCCATAAAAAGAAAGAGACGGAGAATAGAAGGGCAGTTTTGCATAAAATGTCTCATATTGATAGGCAAAAAAAACTATCTAATTTTTATTCGATTTTAATGAAAAATATGTCATTCGACGGGAAATTCAATATACTTTCTTTCGTAGTTCAAGAAAAAAGTACTTTAGTATGAATTAGTGTCGTAAAATGGACTCGCCCAAAGGACCAAAAATTTTCATACAAAATTCAGATTTTCAATTGGCCCCAAATTGAAAGTTGGGGCTAAATCCAAAATTAGTGGTATGCAGTTTATCTTAGTTTTGCTAGATCTTCAACTTCTTCGAAGATTTCAAACGTCTATCTTCAATATTTAAGATTTTGGAAAAAACGTCTTAAATAAATGCCCCCCAAAAAAAGGACTTCTCTTTGTTCAAATGCACCTGTGAAAAAAACGGATTAAACTATGAAGACCATTTTTACGGTTCATAATTTGAACACAATAACCAACAAATTACAGAAAAAATTATTCGATTAAGTTATTTAGGAGCCGAGAAAATTAAAACTAAAAAAAAAAAAAAACGTCTTAAATACGTGACCGCCACTGTATGTACATATGGGCCAATCCGCCAAAATGTATGAAATAGGCAGAAGTATATACATATGTTCTTGATCAACAACACGTATCAACAGCCGAGTCGATCTAGCAATGTCCGTCCGTCTGACTGTCTACCCGTCCATATGAGCACGCAGATCTCGGAGACTATAAAAGCTACAGCCACCAAATTTGGTATATAGACTCCTGTAGTATGTAAAGTGATCGAGGTTATTTTCGCCCCCGCAATTTAAAAAAAATTGTTTATCTCAAAAACTATTCTAGCTAGAGACGGTATTTGGTATGTATGTATATTTGTTTAGTAAATGCGCTCATTTTGTGTATGCAAACATTTGGCAACGGCCCTTTTCCCCCCCGTGATTTGAAGAAAATCGATTATCTCATATAATTCTCTACTTTGCGCAATCAAACTTGGCACACTGAAATTTGATATTAATATCCAGCAAAATACATATACAAATGATCCAAGTCGTACTAAAAATAGCCAAGATATGAATATAAACGTGTTTCCATAGGGCCATAGATGGCCGTTGGCTGGTGGCGGCGCTAGTGTGCTCATATGCTTGGGTGAGCGAGACATTGAGATAAGTTTGTAAAAAGCATGTGAACTGAATTTTTTAAAAATACGTAAGTGCATTTGTTATTATAAATTTTAAATATTTGCTTTACTGGTGTATGGTATACCTAAGTCGGCGAGACAACTCACTTACTTCATTGTTGTTTTCTAAGGAAGGTGAAATCGTAAAAGTATGTAGCAAAAATTAATTCGAGTTCACACATGGTATATTTTTTACTGTGAGCCAATTTTTAAAAATCCAGGGTTTTTTTTATATTAATATAATATAATAATAATATTTTTATAACAGTTTCTACTCCGTAGCAAAAAGCATTCTTCCTGACAATTCATTTTTCCAATATATTCTTCTTTGCGTCAAGAATTTTACAGTTACCAACGTTATTTAATTGAATTAATCACGCCAAAGTCCTCCATCACCGTTTATATAGGATAGATGATAAGTAGTTTAAGAAATAACGAATTGTTACTGACGTCACATACTTTTAGACTCGTTGGAATAAAATGTTCTATAAGAATATTGTTTGGTTCAATAAAGTTCACAATGTAATCTTTGTAATATTTGGAAAGGATCAAAAAAGTCGTCGCAGAGAAAAAATTATTTCTAAGCTAAGTTTGTGTAGTTAATTTTCATGCTGATAGTTTTTAGATATTTCTTACTCGATATCCCATGATTTTTTTTTATTATACTTTATTCTTCATTTGAGATCTATTCAGGAAACAATTATTAAATTTGATTATACATTAACATAAGCGGAGTTGATCAGCTCAGCCAGGAAGGTGGTGTCGTTTAAGCCTTCTGGTGTGTAAGCTGTTGTCGAATAGGTTGATCGCTAGGTTATTCTCTTAGTCGCTCAATATGGTTTTTCGCTCTGTACTGGATAACCTCGAGTACCGCCTGCACCTCAAGTTCACGGTGTAGGATTTTGTTTGTCTATAAAACGGTGCACCGGTTATCACGCGCAGCAGCTTGGATTGGAAGCTTTGTATTTTATGAATGCTGAACTCCTTATGCCCATATTGGTTTCAGCATGGTCTTGTATAGGAAGATTTTGTTTTGGATTCTCAGCTTGAACCTGCCTCCCAAAAGCCAGTACGGTTTGCGCAGTTTAACATCCAGCTGCTTACGCTCGTCTCTAATATGGGAAGCACAGGTTAGGCGCCTGTCCATGGTCAGTCCCAGGTATTTGGCCTCATTATTAGTGTAATTTTTTGTGAAGTTAAACGAGCGTGTGCTCAAAAGAGGAATTTATGTCTATCCTTAGCATAAAGTAGTATATAAACACCATGGAGTAGTAATTAAATGCAATAACTTTGTTTTAATATCTGCTTTTTATACCATACACCCATAGGGTGAAATGGTATATTAAAGTCGCCAAAATGTATGTAACAGGCAGAAGGAAGCATCTCCGACCCCACAAAGTATATATATTCTTGATCAGGATCAACAACCGAGTCGATCTAGCCATGTCCGTCTGTCCGTCCATCCGTCCGTCCGTCTGTCCGTATGAACACCTAGATCTCGGAGACTGTAAGAGCTAGAGCCACCAAATTTGGTATGTAGACTCGTGTAGTATGTAGAGTGATCAGGTTTATTTCAAATTTTTGCCACGCCCCTTTCCGCCCCCGCAATTTAAAAAAAGCGTTTATCTCAAAAACTATTCCAGCTAGAGACACCATATTTGGTATGTATATTCGCTTAGTAAATGCACACATTTTGTATGTATAAAAATTTTGCCACGCCCTTTTCCGCCCCCGTAATTTGAAAAACTTGATTATCTCCCGTATTTTTTTACCTTATCAAAATCAAATTTGGCACACTTAAAATTAATAGTAATATATAGCAAAATACCAAATTTGATCAAAATCGGACAAAAAACAGTCGAGTTATGCATATAAACGTTTTTCCATAAGGCCGGAGGTGGCCGTTGGCTAGTGAGGGCGCTAGAGTGCTCGTATAATTGAGTGAGCGAGATACTAAGATATGCTCGTAAGAAGCATGTGAAAGTGCATTTGTTTAATACAGTTGAAATATTTGCTTTACTGGTGTATGGTATACCTAAGTCGGCGAGACGACTTACTTACTTCATTTTTATTTGAAACTTGATGAATCAGCTTTAAAAGGTCACCCAATTTACATTGCTACAACTCGTCACATTTTTGGACATAACATGTATGTATGTATAAATCAATTATACATCACGCCATTAGAGTATGGCTCACATGAATTATCAGCATGGGCAGCATGTTGTTGCATGATTTGTTCACAGTTAGCAGTATGTAGACATGTCTTGCATAAAGACAGTTTGCCGAGTTGGGTTTTATCGCTCACCCAGTGCCCAAAGTGTACTCAGCAGAGAGGTTACAATTAATGGTCCGGCAACCCCACAGCCCACTATGGCTTCAGGTCCATCAACTATCCAAAACCCTCATAAACTTGCAAATTTGCTAAAAACCTGAGCGATGTATCTTTTGCATCTAATGAACAGACCGAAGCCATGGATAGCATTGTTTAACACCACAAGTGGAGCGATTGCTCAATACCACAGCCATTCAGAATAAGTATAATAGAGCAAACATTACAAGATTGTTACTCTTAAATAATCAAGCACCAGTAACCAACAAGATTGGGATTTAAACTATCTACCAGAACGACGGGGCTAACTTTGACCGCGTCAAAGTTTGTATACCCTTGCAAGTTTTTTGTGTAAAAGGTCTAATGTTTGCGAAAGAACGGCTTAGGAAATAACGAAGATAGTGATCAAAGTCACTGTTCACTACCGATTGTTCCTATGGGAGCTATATGATATAGTTACCCGATCTTAATCAAATTTGGCACAGTCATTAATAGTTATGCTAAACTGAGATATATAAATTTTTATGACAATTGCTTCAAAAGTAACGAAGTTATTGACAAAAGTCACTGTTTTCGACCGATCGTTCCTATGGGAGCTATATGATATAGTCACCCGATCTTGATCAAATTTGGCACAGACGCTTACACGCGTAATAAACTCTCAAGTATTAATCAATCAATTTCACGACAATAGCTCAAAAAATTACGAAGTTATTGAGAAAAGTCACTGATCGTGACTTTGGCGTTTGTATTGGAGGTATATGATATAGTGGTCCGACCCGGCTGAATCCGAGATATACAACGCCGATATACATGCAAAATTTCAGCTCTGTAGCTCTAACGGTCTAGGAGGAGTTTGCGTTGATCCAGACGGACGGACAGACGGACGGCGGACATGGCTATTTGAACTCGTCTCGTCGTGATGATCAAGAATATATATACTTTATATGGTCGGAGATGCTTCCTTCTATGCGTTGCACACTTCTGACCAAAATTAATATACTCTTTTTACAAGGGTATAAAAATACCTCCCAGCCGCAGTTCATCGATCTAATGCAAAGTGGAATTTTCAATTTGATGGGGCTGGTCATGGGATGCTAAACAAAATAGTTCTCGTAACATTATTTGCCCTGAAATTCGGGTTGCACTTGGACTATCAAGACTATAGGACTCAATGAGCAAAGAAGAAATCAGATCGTGCAAGCAAAAACCAGGAGAGTTGTTTGCTGCTTAAAATGATTCCGTAAAAATAAAAGAAAAACTTTTCGAACCTTTAAATAATAATCTGTTATCTGAAATAGGTAAAGATTGTTTTATTAGCACATGCACGAAGTCGAAGTCCCGAGTCGACGAAACCCTTGGCAGTCGAGCTGACTGTCCCTTTAAAGCTAATTGTAAGACAAAATCTTATCGTCGGCATGTATGCGAAATGGAGAAGATCAACTCTTATGTTGGCTTAGATGATGCAGGGAAATTTCAGTAGGCCATAAGGACGAATTTAAAGGTGGTCTATATACATGTAAAACCTTTAAGGCACTAAGGGAAGCCTATGAAATCGTGGATAAACTGGCCAAGAACGATCCAAGGAGTATTTTTAAAATCACAACAGATGTCGTAGCAAAGACGCAGCTTCGCAAAAGGCAGTTCTGTTTAAATGCGGATCACTTGAACACAAAATAAAATATTGCTTGGGCTAAACGAAATGTTTAAAATGCAATGAGAACGGATATTTTGCTAGAAATTGCCCTCTTAACGGTGGAAACGATAAAAAGGATACTCGTGGAGATTTTAAAGTCCGCAATATAGTTAATCGTCGACGATTTAAAAAGATGTCCGTAAATGGTGTTTTGCTTGACTTGCTTGTAGACACGGGATCGGATGTGTCAATCTTCTCGGAAAGCATTGCGAAACAGTTGCCAAACATCAAAGTGCATAGGAACGAATCTACGTTGACTGGTCTAGACAAAAAACCAGAGAGCCGGGGCTAACTTTGACCGCGTCAAAGTTTGTATACCCTTGCTAGTTTTTGTGTAACAGGTCTAATATTTGCGAAAGAACGGCTTAGGAAATAACGAAGTTATTGATCAAAGTCACTGTTCACTAGCGATTGTTCCTATGGGAGCTATATGATATAGTCGCCCGATCTTAATCAAATTTGGCACAGTCATTAATAGTTATGCTAAACTGAGATATATAAATTTTTATGACAATTGCTTCAAAAGTAACGAAGTTATTGACAAAAGTCACTGTTTTCGACCGATCGTTCCTATGGGAGCTATATGATATAGTCACCCGATCTTGATCAAATTTGGCACAGACGCTTACACGCGTAATAAACTCTCAAGTATTAATCAATCAATTTCACGACAATAGCTCAAAAAATTACGAAGTTATTGAGAAAAGTCACTGATCGTGACTTTGGCGCTTGTATTGGAGGTATATGATATAGTGGTCCGATCCGGCTGAATCCGAGATATACAACGCCGATATACATGCAAAATTTCAGCTCTGTAGCTCTAACGGTCTAGGAGGAGTTTGCGTTGATCCAGACGGACGGACAGACGGACGGCGGACATGGCTATTTGAACTCGTCTCGTCGTGATGATCAAGAATATATATACTTTATATGGTCGGAGATGCTTCCTTCTATGCGTTGCACACTTCTGACCAAAATTAATATACTCTTTTTTCAAGGGTATAAAAATACCTCCCAGCCGCAGTTCATCGATCTAATGCAAAGTGGAATTTTCAATTTGATGGGGCTGGTCATGGGATGCTAAACAAAATAGTTCTCGTAACATTATTTGCCCTGAAATTCGGGTTGCACTTGGACTATCAAGACTATAGGACTCAATGAGCAAAGAAGAAATCAGATCGTGCAAGCAAAAACCAGGAGAGTTGTTTGCTGCTTAAAATGATTCCGTAAAAATAAAAGAAAAACTTTTCGAACCTTTAAATAATAATCTGTTATCTGAAATAGGTAAAGATTGTTTTATTAGCACATGCACGAAGTCGAAGTCCCGAGTCGACGAAACCCTTGGCAGTCGAGCTGACTGTCCCTTTAAAGCTAATTGTAAGACAAAATCTTATCGTCGGCATGTATGCGAAATGGAGAAGATCAACTCTTATGTTGGCTTAGATGATGCAGGGAAATTTCAGTAGGCCATAAGGACGAATTTAAAGGTGGTCTATATACATGTAAAACCTTTAAGGCACTAAGGGAAGCCTATGAAATCGTGGATAAACTGGCCAAGAACGATCCAAGGAGTATTTTTAAAATCACAACAGATGTCGTAGCAAAGACGCAGCTTCGCAAAAGGCAGTTCTGTTTTAAATGCGGATCACTTGAACACAAAATAAAATATTGCTTGGGCTAAACGAAATGTTTAAAATGCAATGAGAACGGACATTTTGCTAGAAATTGCCCTCTTAACGGTGGAAACGATAAAAAGGATACTCGTGGAGATTTTAAAGTCCGCAATATAGTTAATCGTCGACGATTTAAAAAGATGTCCGTAAATGGTGTTTTGCTTGACTTGCTTGTAGACACGGGATCGGATGTGTCAATCTTCTCGGAAAGCATTGCGAAACAGTTGCCAAACATCAAAGTGCATAGGAACGAATCTACGTTGACTGGTCTAGACAAAAAACCAGAGAGCCGGGGCTAACTTTGACCGCGTCAAAGTTTGTATACCCTTGCTAGTTTTGGTCTAATATTTGCGAAAGAACGGCTTAGGAAATAACGAAGTTATTGATCAAAGTCACTGTTCACTAGCGATTGTTCCTATGGGAGCTATATGATATAGTCGCCCGATCTTAATCAAATTTGGCACAGTCATTAATAGTTATGCTAAACTGAGATATATAAATTTTTATGACAATTGCTTTAAAAGTAACGAAGTTATTGACAAAAGTCACTGTTTTCGACCGATCGTTCCTATGGGAGCTATATGATATAGTCACCCGATCTTGATCAAATTTGGCACAGACGCTTACACGCGTAATAAACTCTCAAGTATTAATCAATCAATTTCACGACAATAGCTCAAAAAATTACGAAGTTATTGAGAAAAGTCACTGATCGTGACTTTGGCGCTTGTATTGGAGGTATATGATATAGTGGTCCGATCCGGATGAATCCGAGATATACAACGCCGATATACATGCAAAATTTCAGCTCTGTAGCTCTAACGGTCTAGGAGGAGTTTGCGTTAATCCAGACGGACGGACAGACGGACGGCGGACATGGCTATTTGAACTCGTCTCGTCGTGATGATCAAGAATATATATACTTTATATGGTCGGAGATGCTTCCTTCTATGCGTTGCACACTTCTGACCAAAATTAATATACTCTTTTTACAAGGGTATAAAAATACCTCCCAGCCGCAGTTCATCGATCTAATGCAAAGTGGAATTTTCAATTTGATGGGGCTGGTCATGGGATGCTAAACAAAATAGTTCTCGTAACATTATTTGCCCTGAAATTCGGGTTGCACTTGGACTATCAAGACTATAGGACTCAATGAGCAAAGAAGAAATCAGATCGTGCAAGCAAAAACCAGGAGAGTTGTTTGCTGCTTAAAATGATTCCGTAAAAATAAAAGAAAAACTTTTCGAACCTTTAAATAATAATCTGTTATCTGAAATAGGTAAAGATTGTTTTATTAGCACATGCACGAAGTCGAAGTCCCGAGTCGACGAAACCCTTGGCAGTCGAGCTGACTGTCCCTTTAAAGCTAATTGTAAGACAAAATCTTATCGTCGGCATGTATGCGAAATGGAGAAGATCAACTCTTATGTTGGCTTAGATGATGCAGGGAAATTTCAGTAGGCCATAAGGACGAATTTAAAGGTGGTCTATATACATGTAAAATCTTTAAGGCACTAAGGGAAGCCTATGAAATCGTGGATAAACTGGCCAAGAACGATCCAAGGAGTATTTTTAAAATCACAACAGATGTCGTAGCAAAGACGCAGCTTCGCAAAAGGCAGTTCTGTTTTAAATGCGGATCACTTGAACACAAAATAAAATATTGCTTGGGCTAAACGAAATGTTTAAAATGCAATGAGAACGGACATTTTGCTAGAAATTGCCCTCTTAACGGTGGAAACGATAAAAAGGATACTCGTGGAGATTTTAAAGTCCGCAATATAGTTAATCGTCGACGATTTAAAAAGATGTCCGTAAATGGTGTTTTGCTTGACTTGCTTGTAGACACGGGATCGGATGTGTCAATCTTCTCGGAAAGCATTGCGAAACAGTTGCCAAACATCAAAGTGCATAGGAACGAATCTACGTTGACTGGTCTAGACAAAAAACCAGAGAGCCGGGGCTAACTTTGACCGCGTCAAAGTTTGTATACCCTTGCTAGTTTTTTGTGTAACAGGTCTAATATTTGCGAAAGAACGGCTTAGGAAATAACGAAGTTATTGATCAAAGTCACTGTTCACTAGCGATTGTTCCTATGGGAGCTATATGATATAGTCGCCCGATCTTAATCAAATTTGGCACAGTCATTAATAGTTATGCTAAACTGAGAAATATAAATTTTTATGACAATTGCTTCAAAAGTAACGAAGTAATTGACAAAAGCCACTGTTTTCGAAAGATCGTTCCTATGGGAGCTATATGATATAGTCACCCGATCTTGATCAAATAATGGCATAGTCGTTTATATGTGTAATTAACTCACCAATATTAAATTTCACGACAATAGCTCAGAAAATAACGAAGTTATTAAGAAAAGTCACTGTTCGTGACTTTGTCATTTGTATGGGAGCTATATGATATAGTGATCCGATCTGGCTGAATCCAAAATATATACAACGCCTGCAGTATATACAAGCCTACATGCAAAATTTCAGCTCTGTAGCTCTTACGGTCTAGGAGGAGTTTGCGTTGATCCAGACGGACGGACGGACGGACGGACGGACGGACATGGCTATTTGAACTCGTCTCGTCGTGCTGATCAAGAATATATATACTTTATATGGTCGGAGATGCTTCCTTCTATGCGTTGCACACTTCTGACCAAAATTAATATACCCTTTTTGCAAGGATATAATAAACAAAACCGACAGGCGCCTTCGTGGCCGATGTTGTTGTTGACGATCTGCATACAACTCAGAAGTGTATCATTGTGCCTGATGAATCCATGAATGTCTTAATTGGATTCGACTTCGTTGAAAAGTTCGCCGTCACATACGCCGATGGGGAATATGTGTATATGGTGTATATGAAGCACAGGACCGCAGAGAGAAATTAGGGCCCGGGGGTAACCATGTTCGGGCCACCTAATCCTCTTCAAATAAATCCGCTATTTTCGACTGTGATGTATCGCGGGCCCTTCTGAAAACTGCATGCCCGGGGGAAACCCACCCGTCACCCCCTCCCTCTCGATGGCCCTGATGAAGCACCAATAATCTATCAAAAAGCAGTTCGCGAATTAATAGAAAGCATACTATAGCAGCCGAAACAAACCCAGATGGAATGCCCAGTCAAACTTCAAATTATTCCGAATGCAACAACATTGAAGTCGTTTCACCAGCCGCCATCAAGATTGTCTGCCTGCGAGGCAGAAGCAGTCAAAAACCAAGTAGACGAATGGCTGACCCAAGGAATAGTACGAAACTCAACATTGAGTGTGGCTAGTCGGGTAGTTGTTATTCAAAAGAAACATGGTACACCAAGGATTTGAATTGATTATCGAAAACGCTTTCCGGTGACCGCTTTCCGGTCCCATTGATAAAAAAAAATTTTGGAAAAGCTTCAAGCGGCCACATTCTAATTTTGGCAAATGGTTTTTTCAACGTGCTGGTGGAGGAGTCCAGTAAGTACGTAAAAGCATTTGTAGCAATAAGACGCCGTTTTAATTTAAAAATTCTCCAGCCGCATTTATAAGATTTGTGAACTAATATAATGCAGTTGTACATGGACGATATAATTGTGTATGCGCATTCCACTGATAACTGTTTAGAGAAGACACAGAAGGTTCTCCAAATGGCCGCACAGTATGAGTTGAAAATTAAATGGAAAAAATGCAGTTCCTTACAGTCACAAATTAATTTTCTTGGACACATCGTTTGCTGTGACGAGAGTAGACATAAAGTCATATTTTTAAGCCTTATGACGAATGAAGTATAGAATAGCATTGGGCAAAGAAGTTAAATGATTTTAAGACTAAGAAAAAAATATTTTCAAGCTCGTAAGTAAGATGAAGTGTTATTAGTTTGGTTTAGAAACCGAAAAGTTTCAATGTTATTTATACTTCCAAGAATCTTTAGGAGTGACAAATTATTTTATTTTATTTTAATTTGGCTAATTTGCCAGCAGAATGTATCGAAATACTTGCTTGTTGGATCTTTCGCTTACGGGTAGACATTTTAAAGCAAGCACATGACAGTGTCACTTTATCTCATGGAGGAATACAGAGCTGGTCACACTGACACCATTTCCAATTGCGAACTCACAATCCACTGGAATGATCCTCTTGGATATAAACGATGGCTTTGACTCAGCCTGGCATAATGGGTTAATAAACAAGATATACTTTATCCGGAAATATCAATAGTACAGGGTTTCTTGAAGTACCGATCCTTTGCCTTACGCAGATTTGCCATCGGTACGATACTGTACTTCCTCAATGTTTGTAGATTATACAACCATGTTGTGTTTAAGAACACTAGCATCAGATGTTACTGCCTAATTACATACCGACTACGAATCTCTCAAAGAAATTACTTCTCAAAATGGGGAATTATGCTTATAAAGAGAAGACTCGAGCAACATAATACACCCAAAAGAGAAGAGACATTTATGTAACCAGATTTTACAATAGGAAATGTTGATCTTATATAGGAGACATGTGTTAAATATCTGGGCATAATCTTGGAAAAAAAACATTTAAAAACCATTTAGATGTTACCATCAAAAAAAGAAAACCAGAGAACTGGGCTAACATCGACCGGCTCAATATTTTATACCCTTGCATGCTTTTTGTTACTGTCAAACATTTAATTTGAAAGCAATCGCGTCAAAAGTAACGAAGTTATTCATGCAGTATATACAACCGTCTAGGGAAAGTTTGCGTTGATCCAGACGGACGGACATGGCTATGTGAACCCTTGCAAAACGGGTATATTAATTTTGGTCAGAAGTATGCAACGCATAGAATGAAGCATCTCCGACCATATAAAGTACCTATATATGTTCTTGATCAGCACGACGAGATGAATGCATAAAGCCATGTCCGTCTGCCTTTCTGTCCTTCTGGCCGACTGGCCGTCTGGATCGACGAGAACTCCGGAACCGGGATGGAAGAGCTACATAGTTAAAATTTGCTTATAGGCTTGTATATACTGCACAGTTTGTGTATTTTAGATTCAGCCGGATCCGACCACCATATAACAGTGACTTTTCCGAATAACTTCGTTATTTTCTGAGCTATTGTCGATTGAAATTAAATATTATTGAGTTTATTACACCTATCAACGACTGTGCCAAATTTGATTAAGATCGCGCGACTTTATCACATAGCTCCCATAGGAACGATCGGTCGAAAACAGTGACTTTTATCAATCAATTTCTTACTTTTAACGCGATTGCTACAAAAGTTAATATTTGACAGCTAGATATGTCTATTAATGACTGTGCCAACTTTGATCAAAATTATATCATTTTATTATAAAGCTGTCATTTACACATACGATAAAAAATCATACACATTATAGATACATGCGCCATATTGCGCCAGCGTAATATTGTAGGACTTTTTTTCACAAACATTCGATTTTATATAGAAAACGTTTTTCCAATGACGGCTATAGGTAAGGGAAGAGTAACAAAAAAAACTTGCAATGGTATACAAAACTTCGTCGTGGCCGAAGTAAGCTCCGGCCCTCTGGTTTTTATTCCATGCACCCATAGGGTAAAATGGTGCATTAGAGTCGCCAAAATGTACGGAACAGGCAGGCGGAAGCATTTCCGATCCCAAAAAGTATCAGGTGTGCTACAGAAATCACTGTCAGTTTCAAATCCGCACGGAATCCAAATCGATTCAAAAAAAATCTAGGTGCAATGGAACTTTGAGAGATTTGATTTTTTAGCGGGCCCAGCTGTGCCACTCTCAAATATTTTTGACATGCGGTATATAAGAATAACAGTTTGAGCCCTGTAAATCATGTTTGTTTGACGTTCTCCAGTTTTTGGACAAACACCAACGTTAATAATCGCATTGTATATACGCGTACCAAACATCGTGTTGAAAATCGTACGAAAGAGTTATTTTGAATTTTTTCAAAGTACCAAAATTTTGTGAAATTAACAGTGAAAAGGAGAGTGTAATGCATCAAAATATTGTATTTGCCGTATATTTTGTGATTCTATAAAACTTTTTGAGAAATGAAACTTTCTGGTATAAATTGAGGCGGTTGAGTAAACATTCGAATCGTGCCGTATACCGAAGTGTTTCAAAAAGCGCATTAAACAGTTGTCGAAACGCATCTTCGCAGACGCCAATTTTGTTCAAACTGTTGCACCAAAATAAGGAACAAGTTGCTTTTGATGCTGGAATCACCGAAGATGACCAGCGACGTATCATTTTGAACAATACCACGGATATAGAACGTGGAAAAGACGTGCTAACATCCAGGACCTCTACCTCACAATCCCTATCTCTAATGTCTTTGGTGATCAGCAGTTCATCGGTTTTGGATGAAATTGGTCATCTTCAGGCCGCTGCTCCAAAAAAGCCTTCGAATCGTGGGCGAAAGCCGATGCAAAGCGCTGAACTGACCTCTCCTGAAAATCGTGCTGTTTTGAAGGAAAAGGCAGCAACAAAAGCAGCCAAAGGGGCCAAGAAGCCAACACCGCAAAAGACAACACTGAAGAAGGCAATAATGAAGCGAGCAACACCATCACGGGCCAAGCGCGTCAAACCAACATCACCATCATCTGATAAAGAAACAGATTTTTGCATCATTTGCATAAAGCTGTTGCCTGTTGCCGCAGAAATTGACCCCTGCCAACTCGATCAATTGCAATGTATGCCAGCGTTCAGTTCATTTAAAGTGCGTTTAAAGTCAGTGAATTTCTTGAGGTGCGTCACCACTTTTTTTACCGGCCTACAAAAAGTTATCCGGTATAAACTTGTTCCAAATTTTTTCAAATAAAAATACTTTCTTTGGAAAAAAGTTGCGTTTGGTTAATATTTAAATGTTAAACTTGATTTTTCATTTCCCGGAACTGAGAAAAAAAATTTGAAGTTTTTTCAAAACCCGTCACAACTGAGCCCCTACCATACACCCATTAAGTCTCCAAAATGTATGTAACAGGCAGAAGGAAGCTTCTCCGAAGCCATAAAGTATATATATTCTTGATCAGCAGATTTTGCCCGCCCCTTTCCGCCCTCGTAATTTAAAAAAAATCGATTACCTCACGTAATTTTTCTACCTTGTGTAATAAAATTTGGCACACTTAAATTTGATACTAATATCCAGCAAAATACCAAATTTGATCAACATCGGATTAAGAATAACAAAGTTCTACATATAAACGTGCAAAGTGGAATTTTCAATTTGATGGGGCTGGTCATGGGATGCTAAACAAAATAGTTCTCGTAACATTATTTGCCCTGAAATTCGGGTTGCACTTGGACTATCAAGACTATAGGACTCAATGAGCAAAGAAGAAATCAGATCGTGCAAGCAAAAACCAGGAGAGTTGTTTGCTGCTTAAAATGATTCCGTAAAAATAAAAGAAAAACTTTTCGAACCTTTAAATAATAATCTGTTATCTGAAATAGGTAAAGATTGTTTTATTAGCACATGCACGAAGTCGAAGTCCCGAGTCGACGAAACCCTTGGCAGTCGAGCTGACTGTCCCTTTAAAGCTAATTGTAAGACAAAATCTTATCGTCGGCATGTATGCGAAATGGAGAAGATCAACTCTTATGTTGGCTTAGATGATGCAGGGAAATTTCAGTAGGCCATAAGGACGAATTTAAAGGTGGTCTATATACATGTAAAACCTTTAAGGCACTAAGGGAAGCCTATGAAATCGTGGATAAACTGGCCAAGAACGATCCAAGGAGTATTTTTAAAATCACAACAGATGTCGTAGCAAAGACGCAGCTTCGCAAAAGGCAGTTCTGTTTTAAATGCGGATCACTTGAACACAAAATAAAATATTGCTTGGGCTAAACGAAATGTTTAAAATGCAATGAGAACGGACATTTTGCTAGAAATTGCCCTCTTAACGGTGGAAACGATAAAAAGGATACTCGTGGAGATTTTAAAGTCCGCAATATAGTTAATCGTCGACGATTTAAAAAGATGTCCGTAAATGGTGTTTTGCTTGACTTGCTTGTAGACACGGGATCGGATGTGTCAATCTTCTCGGAAAGCATTGCGAAACAGTTGCCAAACATCAAAGTGCATAGGAACGAATCTACGTTGACTGGTCTAGACAAAAAACCAGAGAGCCGGGGCTAACTTTGACCGCGTCAAAGTTTGTATACCCTTGCTAGTTTTTTGTGTAACAGGTCTAATATTTGCGAAAGAACGGCTTAGGAAATAACGAAGTTATTGATCAAAGTCACTGTTCACTAGCGATTGTTCCTATGGGAGCTATATGATATAGTCGCCCGATCTTAATCAAATTTGGCACAGTCATTAATAGTTATGCTAAACTGAGATATATAAATTTTTATGACAATTGCTTCAAAAGTAACGAAGTTATTGACAAAAGTCACTGTTTTCGACCGATCGTTCCTATGGGAGCTATATGATATAGTCACCCGATCTTGATCAAATTTGGCACAGACGCTTACACGCGTAATAAACTCTCAAGTATTAATCAATCAATTTCACGACAATAGCTCAAAAAATTACGAAGTTATTGAGAAAAGTCACTGATCGTGACTTTGGCGCTTGTATTGGAGGTATATGATATAGTGGTCCGATCCGGCTGAATCCGAGATATACAACGCCGATATACATGCAAAATTTCAGCTCTGTAGCTCTAACGGTCTAGGAGGAGTTTGCGTTGATCCAGACGGACGGACAGACGGACGGCGGACATGGCTATTTGAACTCGTCTCGTCGTGATGATCAAGAATATATATACTTTATATGGTCGGAGATGCTTCCTTCTATGCGTTGCACACTTCTGACCAAAATTAATATACTCTTTTTACAAGGGTATAAAAATACCTCCCAGCCGCAGTTCATCGATCTAATGCAAAGTGGAATTTTCAATTTGATGGGGCTGGTCATGGGATGCTAAACAAAATAGTTCTCGTAACATTATTTGCCCTGAAATTCGGGTTGCACTTGGACTATCAAGACTATAGGACTCAATGAGCAAAGAAGAAATCAGATCGTGCAAGCAAAAACCAGGAGAGTTGTTTGCTGCTTAAAATGATTCCGTAAAAATAAAAGAAAAACTTTTCGAACCTTTAAATAATAATCTGTTATCTGAAATAGGTAAAGATTGTTTTATTAGCACATGCACGAAGTCGAAGTCCCGAGTCGACGAAACCCTTGGCAGTCGAGCTGACTGTCCCTTTAAAGCTAATTGTAAGACAAAATCTTATCGTCGGCATGTATGCGAAATGGAGAAGATCAACTCTTATGTTGGCTTAGATGATGCAGGGAAATTTCAGTAGGCCATAAGGACGAATTTAAAGGTGGTCTATATACATGTAAAACCTTTAAGGCACTAAGGGAAGCCTATGAAATCGTGGATAAACTGGCCAAGAACGATCCAAGGAGTATTTTTAAAATCACAACAGATGTCGTAGCAAAGACGCAGCTTCGCAAAAGGCAGTTCTGTTTTAAATGCGGATCACTTGAACACAAAATAAAATATTGCTTGGGCTAAACGAAATGTTTAAAATGCAATGAGAACGGACATTTTGCTAGAAATTGCCCTCTTAACGGTGGAAACGATAAAAAGGATACTCGTGGAGATTTTAAAGTCCGCAATATAGTTAATCGTCGACGATTTAAAAAGATGTCCGTAAATGGTGTTTTGCTTGACTTGCTTGTAGACACGGGATCGGATGTGTCAATCTTCTCGGAAAGCATTGCGAAACAGTTGCCAAACATCAAAGTGCATAGGAACGAATCTACGTTGACTGGTCTAGACAAAAAACCAGAGAGCCGGGGCTAACTTTGACCGCGTCAAAGTTTGTATACCCTTGCTAGTTTTTTGTGTAACAGGTCTAATATTTGCGAAAGAACGGCTTAGGAAATAACGAAGCTATTGATCAAAGTCACTGTTCACTAGCGATTGTTCCTATGGGAGCTATATGATATAGTCGCCCGATCTTAATCAAATTTGGCACAGTCATTAATAGTTATGCTAAACTGAGAAATATAAATTTTTATGACAATTGCTTCAAAAGTAACGAAGTAATTGACAAAAGCCACTGTTTTCGAAAGATCGTTCCTATGGGAGCTATATGATATAGTCACCCGATCTTGATCAAATAATGGCATAGTCGTTTATATGTGTAATTAACTCACCAATATTAAATTTCACGACAATAGCTCAGAAAATAACGAAGTTATTAAGAAAAGTCACTGTTCGTGACTTTGTCATTTGTATGGGAGCTATATGATATAGTGATCCGATCTGGCTGAATCCAAAATATATACAACGCCTGCAGTATATACAAGCCTACATGCAAAATTTCAGCTCTGTAGCTCTTACGGTCTAGGAGGAGTTTGCGTTGATCCAGACGGACGGACGGACGGACGGACGGACGGACATGGCTATTTGAACTCGTCTCGTCGTGCTGATCAAGAATATATATACTTTATATGGTCGGAGATGCTTCCTTCTATGCGTTGCACACTTCTGACCAAAATTAATATACCCTTTTTGCAAGGATATAATAAACAAAACCGACAGGCGCCTTCGTGGCCGATGTTGTTGTTGACGATCTGCATACAACTCAGAAGTGTATCATTGTGCCTGATGAATCCATGAATGTCTTAATTGGATTCGACTTCGTTGAAAAGTTCGCCGTCACATACGCCGATGGGGAATATGTGTATATGGTGTATATGAAGCACAGGACCGCAGAGAGAAATTAGGGCCCGGGGGTAACCATGTTCGGGCCACCTAATCCTCTTCAAATAAATCCGCTATTTTCGACTGTGATGTATCGCGGGCCCTTCTGAAAACTGCATGCCCGGGGGAAACCCACCCGTCACCCCCTCCCTCTCGATGGCCCTGATGAAGCACCAATAATCTATCAAAAAGCAGTTCGCGAATTAATAGAAAGCATACTATAGCAGCCGAAACAAACCCAGATGGAATGCCCAGTCAAACTTCAAATTATTCCGAATGCAACAACATTGAAGTCGTTTCACCAGCCGCCATCAAGATTGTCTGCCTGCGAGGCAGAAGCAGTCAAAAACCAAGTAGACGAATGGCTGACCCAAGGAATAGTACGAAACTCAACATTGAGTGTGGCTAGTCGGGTAGTTGTTATTCAAAAGAAACATGGTACACCAAGGATTTGAATTGATTATCGAAAACGCTTTCCGGTGACCGCTTTCCGGTCCCATTGATAAAAAAAAATTTTGGAAAAGCTTCAAGCGGCCACATTCTAATTTTGGCAAATGGTTTTTTCAACGTGCTGGTGGAGGAGTCCAGTAAGTACGTAAAAGCATTTGTAGCAATAAGACGCCGTTTTAATTTAAAAATTCTCCAGCCGCATTTATAAGATTTGTGAACTAATATAATGCAGTTGTACATGGACGATATAATTGTGTATGCGCATTCCACTGATAACTGTTTAGAGAAGACACAGAAGGTTCTCCAAATGGCCGCACAGTATGAGTTGAAAATTAAATGGAAAAATGCAGTTCCTTACAGTCACAAATTAATTTTCTTGGACACATCGTTTGCTGTGACGAGAGTAGACATAAAGTCATATTTTTAAGCCTTATGACGAATGAAGTATAGAATAGCATTGGGCAAAGAAGTTAAATGATTTTAAGACTAAGAAAAAAGTATTTTCAAGCTCGTAAGTAAGATGAAGTGTTATTAGTTTGGTTTAGAAACCGAAAAGTTTCAATGTTATTTATACTTCCAAGAATCTTTAGGAGTGACAAATTATTTTATTTTATTTTAATTTGGCTAATTTGCCAGCAGAATGTATCGAAATACTTGCTTGTTGGATCTTTCGCTTACGGGTAGACATTTTAAAGCAAGCACATGACAGTGTCACTTTATCTCATGGAGGAATACAGAGCTGGTCACACTGACACCATTTCCAATTGCGAACTCACAATCCACTGGAATGATCCTCTTGGATATAAACGATGGCTTTGACTCAGCCTGGCATAATGGGTTAATAAACAAGATATACTTTATCCGGAAATATCAATAGTACAGGGTTTCTTGAAGTACCGATCCTTTGCCTTACGCAGATTTGCCATCGGTACGATACTGTACTTCCTCAATGTTTGTAGATTATACAACCATGTTGTGTTTAAGAACACTAGCATCAGATGTTACTGCCTAATTACATACCGACTACGAATCTCTCAAAGAAATTACTTCTCAAAATGGGGAATTATGCTTATAAAGAGAAGACTCGAGCAACATAATACACCCAAAAGAGAAGAGACATTTATGTAACCAGATTTTACAATAGGAAATGTTGATCTTATATAGGAGACATGTGTTAAATATCTGGGCATAATCTTGGAAAAAAAAAACATTTAAAAACCATTTAGATGTTACCATCAAAAAAAGAAAACCAGAGAACTGGGCTAACATCGACCGGCTCAATATTTTATACCCTTGCATGCTTTTTGTTACTGTCAAACATTTAATTTGAAAGCAATCGCGTCAAAAGTAACGAAGTTATTCATCAAAGTCACCGTTTTCGACTTATCGTTTCTATGGCAACTTTATGATACAGTCACCCGATCTTGATGAAATTTGGCACAGTTGTTAACAGGTGCAATAAACTTACCAATATTAAATTTCAACAATAGCTCACTGTTCGTGACTTTGCCCTTTGTATGGGAGCTATATGATATAGTCGTCCGATCCAGCTGAATCCGAGATATACAAACTGTGCAGTATATACAAGCCTCATGCAAACTCAACTCTGTAGCTCCAACCGTCTAGGGAAAGTTTGCGTTGATCCAGACGGACGGACATGGCTATGTGAACCCTTGCAAAACGGGTATATTAATTTTGGTCAGAAGTATGCAACGCATAGAATGAAGCATCTCCGACCATATAAAGTACCTATATATGTTCTTGATCAGCACGACGAGATGAATGCATAAAGCCATGTCCGTCTGCCCTTCTGGCCGACTGGCCGTCTGGATCGACGAGAACTCCGGAACCGGGATGGAAGAGCTACATAGTTAAAATTTGCTTATAGGCTTGTATATACTGCACAGTTTGTGTATTTTAGATTCAGCCGGATCCGACCACCATATAACAGTGACTTTTCCGAATAACTTCGTTATTTTCTGAGCTATTGTCGATTGAAATTAAATATTATTGAGTTTATTACACCTATCAACGACTGTGCCAAATTTGATTAAGATCGCGCGACTTTATCACATAGCTCCCATAGGAACGATCGGTCGAAAACAGTGACTTTTATCAATCAATTTCTTACTTTTAACGCGATTGCTACAAAAGTTAATATTTGACAGCTAGATATGTCTATTAATGACTGTGCCAACTTTGATCAAAATTATATCATTTTATTATAAAGCTGTCATTTACACATACGATAAAAAATCATACACATTATAGATACATGCGCCATATTGCGCCAGCGTAATATTGTAGGACTTTTTTTCACAAACATTCGATTTTATATAGAAAACGTTTTTCCAATGACGGCTATAGGTAAGGGAAGAGTAACAAAAAAAACTTGCAATGGTATACAAAACTTCGTCGTGGCCGAAGTAAGCTCCGGCCCTCTGGTTTTTATTCCATGCACCCATAGGGTAAAATGGTGCATTAGAGTCGCCAAAATGTACGGAACAGGCAGGCGGAAGCATTTCCGATCCCAAAAAGTATCAGGTGTGCTACAGAAATCACTGTCAGTTTCAAATCCGCACGGAATCCAAATCGATTCAAAAAAAATCTAGGTGCAATGGAACTTTGAGAGATTTGATTTTTTAGCGGGCCCAGCTGTGCCACTCTCAAATATTTTTGACATGCGGTATATAAGAATGACAGTTTGAGCCCTGTAAATCATGTTTGTTTGACGTTCTCCAGTTTTTGGACAAACACCAACGTTAATAATCGCATTGTATATACGCGTACCAAACATCGTGTTGAAAATCGTACGAAAGAGTTATTTTGAATTTTTTCAAAGTACCAAAATTTTGTGAAATTAACAGTGAAAAGGAGAGTGTAATGCATCAAAATATTGTATTTGCCGTATATTTTGTGATTCTATAAAACTTTTTGAGAAATGAAACTTTCTGGTATAAATTGAGGCGGTTGAGTAAACATTCGAATCGTGCCGTATACCGAAGTGTTTCAAAAAGCGCATTAAACAGTTGTCGAAACGCATCTTCGCAGACGCCAATTTTGTTCAAACTGTTGCACCAAAATAAGGAACAAGTTGCTTTTGATGCTGGAATCACCGAAGATGACCAGCGACGTATCATTTTAAACAATACCACGGATATAGAACGTGGAAAAGACGTGCTAACATCCAGGACCTCTACCTCACAATCCCTATCTCTAATGTCTTTGGTGATCAGCAGTTCATCGGTTTTGGATGAAATTGGTCATCTTCAGGCCGCTGCTCCAAAAAAGCCTTCGAATCGTGGGCGAAAGCCGATGCAAAGCGCTGAACTGACCTCTCCTGAAAATCGTGCTGTTTTGAAGGAAAAGGCAGCAACAAAAGCAGCCAAAGGGGCCAAGAAGCCAACACCGCAAAAGACAACACTGAAGAAGGCAATAATGAAGCGAGCAACACCATCACGGGCCAAGCGCGTCAAACCAACATCACCATCATCTGATAAAGAAACAGATTTTTGCATCATTTGCATAAAGCTGTTGCCTGTTGCCGCAGAAATTGACCCCTGCCAACTCGATCAATTGCAATGTATGCCAGCGTTCAGTTCATTTAAAGTGCGTTTAAAGTCAGTGAATTTCTTGAGGTGCGTCACCACTTTTTTTACCGGCCTACAAAAAGTTATCCGGTATAAACTTGTTCCAAATTTTTTCAAATAAAAATACTTTCTTTGGAAAACAGTTGCGTTTGGTTAATATTTAAATGTTAAACTTGATTTTTCATTTCCCGGAACTGAGAAAAAAAATTTGAAGTTTTTTCAAAACCCGTCACAACTGAGCCCCTACCATACACCCATTAAGTCTCCAAAATGTATGTAACAGGCAGAAGGAAGCTTCTCCGAAGCCATAAAGTATATATATTCTTGATCAGCAGATTTTGCCCGCCCCTTTCCGCCCTCGTAATTTAAAAAAAATCGATTACCTCACGTAATTTTCTACCTTGTGTAATAAAATTTGGCACACTTAAATTTGATACTAATATCCAGCAAAATACCAAATTTGATCAACATCGGATTAAGAATAACAAAGTTCTACATATAAACGTTTTGCCAAAAAGCCGGAGATGGCCGTTGGCTGGTGACGTCGCTAGTGTGCTCATACACTTCTCATCACTTGAATAGGACACCTCCAACGTATGTTTTCCATGACACACTACTCCCCAACCAATAAAGCTAGCGATCCATTTTTTTTTTAAATTAAAGATTATTTAATACTTATGTTTTAAACAAATGAAGAACTTCATGATACTGCTATAGTTTATAACAAAAATGGTTTTCTCAAACTTCATCAAATTATGGCAGTCAAATTGTATGTCACTTGAATAGGACACCTCAACAAAAATACATTTTTAATTCGTTTCAATGTTTTAACATATGCATAACTTCGTTAACATACAAAAATAGAAAATAAGAAAGTAAAAAAAAAAAGATTTAATAATGTGTCGAGCCACCTTTCTGTTCCAAGACTTCAATCATCCTGTTTGGAAGAGATTCATACAAACTGGCCAAATAATTCAAAGAAATGGAATCCCAAGCCATTTCAATTGCTTTTATTAATTCTGAAACACTTGAATATTGTTTTCCAGAACTATAAATCTCCCGTGTCAGCCATCCCCACACATTTTCGATTATATTTAAATCGGGTGAGTAGGGCGGCCAGCTTAGGAGGTCCACATTTTGGCTCTTTATGAACGATTTTACAAGCCGAGCTGTATGTATTGGCGCATTATCTTGCTGATACGTCCATGGGAGAGGCCCAACTAAAGGCCTCTACTAAAATTTCCTTGTAGCACAATGCATTCATTGTTGATGACAAAAATTTAAGTTTAAAGGTGCCATAGTACGAAATGGCCCCCCACACCATCACACCTCCAGCTCTGCTATGAAGACGGTCCAAATGATGAGGTTCTTTGCGTATATCATGGAAATAATAACTATACCCGTCTGGACCTTCTAAATTGAATTTTTTTTCGTCCGAGAACACCACGTTGCGCCACTGTGTGGTCCAGGCCACATGCTCGCGACAAAAACTGAGTCGTTGCGCTTTTCTTGCCATGTTGAGAGGAGGCTTCTTCTTAATTTTAAGTCTCTTTAAATGTTGACCCTTCGAAATCACACGATGGACAGTGGATATACTAGCATTAACGTCACATTTTTCACGAATTTTAGCCACAGAGTCATGAGAATTGGACGCTTTTCTTAATATTAGTCGTCTCTCAGCATTGGTAACACACTATGAGTGCGGCCTTTCATATTATTTCCATAGCCAGACACATTACTTAAAAAATTTGAAATGACATGTCGACTTCTATTGATATTTTTGGCTATTTTTGCAATTGATAGTCCAGAGTCCTTGTACGCCTTTATTTTTCCTTTTTCCTCATCAGTTAAGGACTTTCCTCGACCCATTTTGTTTTTATTTTAAAGCCAATACTCGAAAATAGCAAAAAAACCTCCTTTAACAAAATTTGTATGATCACTCGGCAAAATAAACGATCAAACTAAATGCATGTTCTATTCAAGTGACAGAAAAAATTTACTCAATTTCATACGAATTCCAACACAAAGCAAAAAAAAAATATAACGGCTCTTTTCCAGAGGTTTCTGTTGCGTTCTGATAGACGTGAATAACTGCTAAAAGACAACTTGCAAGAAAACCGTTATTTTATCATTTCGCTTTTGAGTTCTTCGCAAAAATACAATGACCGTACAGGCTGTCCTATTCAAGTGATGAGGAGTGTATGCTTGAGCGAGTTACTGAAATTTATGCTTGCAAAAAGCATGTGAACCGAATTTTTTAAAAATAAGTAAATGCATTTGCTATAATAAATTTGAAATGTTTGTTTTACTGGTGTATGGTATACCTAAGTCGGCGAAACGACTTACTTACTTCATTATTAAATATTTACGAGGTTTTCCAAATGTTTCCCCAATTACTACTATTTAAACGATTTATTGTAAATATACCTGTTCCAAAGTAGGAAAGGCTTGGCTCGCTGAACTCTTAAAATAAGTAACTTAAATCTCATACATTCTTTACATTAACCAGAGAAATAAATTGAATTAAACTAAATTTCTTACTATCTGTTAAAAATATCATGGTTTCGAAATCCCTGAAACTGTACTTAGTTACAAAGAAGAACATTTCAAAGCTTCTTAATGCTTTTCTCGCTCACATAAACACCACTTTTTACTCCTTGCAAAGCAACGCAGCAGAAGGTGTAAATCTTGTTTTGATGCATTTCATGCCTATCTGAAAGAAGATGAGTTGAAATGTGATATACATTTATCCAGTATATCATGTGCTAGTGGCTAGGCTTACACCCATGTATTGGGTATAGACTTCAACGGAAAGGAGATCGCTACCTTTCAGGTGTGCTACAGCAATTACATCAGCGGCTATTTCTGTGAAACATTTCGAGCGATTTTGAAACCGCTTACCGGTGTGCTTGGTAAATGGCCTATTACAGGGAACTTACAAAGTTTTTGAATGTCGTAAAACAAGTTGTTTAGTTACTGATGATTCTGCATTAAAATAATGAAAGGTTTGATGTAATTATTTCTGTAATTTCACGTTTTAGCAAATCACCAGAAATTTTTTCAGGCATAAATCTAACAGTCCAGTTCGGAAAGTGAAATCAATATTATTGTTTTAATTATTTGGTATTAACCAAAGTAAATGTTTTAAAACATAAATGGTAATTCAATGTCACTTACCTTGGCATCTACCTAGACAGAAGACTAACATGGCGCAAGCACATCGAATCATAAAAGTCACAGCTTAAACTGAAAGCGAGTAGCCTACATTGGATCATCAATGCTCGGTCCCCTCTACGTCTGGAGTATAAAGTCCTCCTATACAATTCCGTACTGAAACCCATCTGGACTTACGGAGCCGTACTATGGGGAAATGCAAGTACTAGCAATGTCGATATTATACAAAGAGCGCAGTCGAAGATTTTAAGATCATTCACGGGGGCCTCGTGGTATATACGGAACGAGAACATTAAAGTATTCTGCGAAACTGGATGCACACCCAAATGTTCTTGCCAATTCCCTTACGCGAACTAATAATATAAGTCGTCTTAAAAGAAATGACAGACCAACCCAATAACAAGTGATTAGGGCCGCCTGCAATATCCCCAGGATTTTTCTTTAGTACTAGACTAAAAAAAATATCTCAAACTTGTTGTTAGGCTCTAATTTAAGAGTAGATTCAACAAATATATATTAAATGTTAAAAAAAAACATAAATAAAAGTATTGTTAACTAAGTGACGCTTTTAGTTTTTTAATAAATAATTTTTAAGTCATTTTTCATGTCTCAAATAATACATTAATGGACCTTTATAAAAAAGTATAAATACACGGAAAATTCATTAATACATAATGACAACCCTACCAAAACCAACGAACTATGTTCGAAAAAATCAAATCTCTCGAAGTTCTGTGGCACCTAGTTTTTTTGAACCGATTTCGATTCCGGAGTTGAAACTGGCAGTGACTTTTGTAGCACACCTGATAGTAAATAAAACCAGAGGGCCGGGGCTAACTTCGACCGCGTCAAAGTTTGTATACCCTTGCAAATTTTTTGGTAACCCTTTTCTTACCTTTATAGCCATCACATTGTTTATTGTAGTAGTACAAATTTTTTTTTGTCATTCCACGAAAAGGGTTGTAAGTGGGGCGCTGACAAATGGCGGGTGGTAGGCGGCAATTTCTGCCGCTCACGGAAATTCTGAGAATTTTTCAGAGAATCTGAAACTAAAACTGAAAATATTTTCTTAATCTAGAAACTATAATGCATGAAGTAGACTAGAATCAAAAAGATGAAGTAAGTAAGTCGTCTCGCCGACGTCGGCGAGACGACTTACTTACTTCATTTTTGTTGTGTATGCAGCCCTATCATACGTTAGCCATCTGGCAACTCTTCTGGCTTGACGCCCGAATGGCAGTTCAGCCGGTCGTTCGCAGCAAGCACACGCGTTAAACTTGCGATATATGTATATACATATATGTAATTTTAATATCACCTAATCAATAAACATTCTAAGATATTTCAAAATTTTTTAATCGCACTAAAAATAGCGAAGTTATGGGTTAAAGCTTGTTCACCTTGTGGGCCATACAAAAGTGCGGAAATGACAGTTTTTGGTGTCGGCGCGCCGCGGCGCTAAAATACTTCTGTCCTCATAAGAGGAAACGAGAGGGCATGCATTTAACAGCTGTTGAACTTGGTGATTCATAAGAATCCCCAAGAAACCGAAGGGTATAAAAATTGATTTTTATTTTAGTACTACAAAGATCTTGCTATTATGTACATGCTCAAGTTGAAAGGGTTTAAAAATGCAAATTGCACGACAAATGCCGAGATATTTAGTGCTGACCAACAAAATTGTTATACGGACACATGTGACCCAGCTGGACGACTTCTTCCTGTTGTAGTTACCCCAAATTTCATCTCGAAACAAACATAATATAATACGCAATAATAATAATAATAATAAGCAGAAATTTCTAAGAGGTGTGATATTAAATTTGAATGAAATTTTGCATCTGTATGAATGTCTGTACATACAAATGTATTTTGGTTAGCGGGAGACGTGACGTGCGTTTTGGGGGAGGTAAATCAAAGGTTGCAGCTGTTGTGTGGCAAAACAAGTAGATTTTGATTTTGGAATAACCAGGTAATTTAAATTAGCGGTAGGTGGTACAACTAGTCAGAAATTGTTGTTCTTCGAATTGCTAAACTGTTGAATGGATTTATATTTATATATTAACATGATTCAAATAACATGATATTACTTTAATTTATTACTAAATTATTGGTAACAAAGGCGTCAAATATAGTGTATTAAATAAATAATAAGCTGATTAATACAACTTACCCTAACTAAATTTATTCAGATCGAATATCTCCTTTTCGGTATGTATATTACAACCAATAGGTATAATCTTTATCAACTTTTTTATATATCGCCATCGACATCGTTTTAATAAATTTTTGTAATATTTTTTCCTTTTTTATTTTGGTTGTTTTTTTATTATTTTTAAACATTCTTATATGTGTTTGTATTTTACATATGTATATAACTTCCATTTAACAATCGAGTCATAAATACCTAAGTTTGAACCCCAAAACAATGTTTTGCCAGCATTAACAGTTTAATGAACTATTCCGATCCATTAGCCCACATCTATAGGTGCAGGAATTTCGGTGGCAAGATGTGAAGAAACAAACTGCGAAAAATGCCCAGAAATGATTTATTAATTATCCCAAAGTATGGCAGCGAGGTTAAAAAGGCAGGGAAGAGCAAACCGTATGAATTCCTCCGAACAATACGAAAAAAAACAACAGAAATAAAGAAAACAGCCAACAAAAAATCTCTGCCTATCAATTTTTGTTATGGTTTTTATACACATATGTATACTTATTGTGTACAAATATTGCTTTGGACGTATGTATATACAATATATGTATATGTGTACATATGTATTGTATAATTCATTTTTTCCTGTTTTCGGTTTGTAGTACAATAAAACAATAAATCAATCACAGTTAAGGTTTGTGTTTGTTTCCTCTTCGTTTTTATATTTCGTTTTGTTATCTTTAACCAAGTTTTTAGTAGCTTGTTAGAATTTTAGAGCCAGTTTATGCCTACTGCTGGAAATTCATAGAGTCGAACAATCCCTGAGAGAAATAAAAAATACATTGGAGGCATCTAGATAAGAGATAAAGTCACAGAGATTCCAAAACAGCTCTTCAATGAAATGATGTAGTGTGACGTCAATGTCGATATATGTACATATGTACATCGATGGTTTTAAAACGAAAAATCGATGTTGGCGGATTTGTTTCTGAACCAACGTAGAATAATACTGCACCAAAATATAGTAAGTTCTTATAAGTGGTTTGTTTATTTTATGGACATTGGGTGGGTGGCTCTGCATATTTGTCGAATTACCTACTGTGGTAGCAACATTAAGGAGGTATAAATTGACTTTTAGCATTACTACGTAAACTACGTAATTGTTAAAGTGTTTTAACAACAATGGGGTCAGTTGGGAGCTTCAATACAAAATAATGACTAACCTTTTCTGAAGACCAACCAAAACTTGTCCACTTGTCCCGTTTTGGTATTGAATGTTTTAAAATGTTCCATTAATAAATTAAGTACCTTTCCTAATCATACATACACATAAAATTTGTTGTCTGCGTTTGATCTTCTATTCCAATGCCCAAACACAAATCCAACAACAACATTATATGTTCGTGCCAGAAGATATAAGACCATTTCTGTAATGCAGTTGAACATTAAAGAACAACTGGATAAGCTTAATGAAAAGTATTAGTCGTATTTGAAATACGCTTAATCCAAGTCGATACCTAAACTTAAAGTGGTAAACATTTTCTTTTAGTGTTGTTTTGATAATTCAACAAAGTTCAGCATGTCAGGTGAGATCTTTGTTTTGGGTTTATGGGTTTTTCTTTTTGTGTAGATCCCTTAAGAGCGATACTCCTTAAGAGCGATAATCCTACGACATGAATGAATGCATAAATTGATTATAAATATTGTACAATTGTCACAGACCAATAATGCTGGGCTATATAATATGTGTTGGGGTCGGTGGATTTAGTAGACTTAAAGTTTTTTGGACTACATGTCGTAACTTCAAGAAGAAAGTCAATTAAATTTCTCCTTTTTTCTTTATTTTTGAAATTAAAGCTGGGAAATCAACAAGATGTATGTTGGAAATGGGATATTATATGTATTTCATAAAACCCACTCCAAAAGAAAAAACAAAAACTCAACTCAAATGAAACAAATTGCTCCATTCAGAATCCAACTCAAGTGAAAAGTGATAAAACGAGTTCAGTTCCTTCTCACACACACACTGACATGCGTCAACAATGGCGTCGTCGGAGGGTAACGGTGTCTCTCTCACTCGCTGTGTGTTGATTGGCCTAATATTATACCGTTTCGTTTCCATTTTGTTTCACTGTGTTTTCCACAAGTAAATTAAAATTGTGTAGTTTATTATTAAATGAAGCGCATTTTTGTGTATTTGAGGGAATGGTTGTGCCCGTATGTGTGCGTATATGCGAGTGTGAGTCAGGCAACAGCAACATGGTATTTATATTTTTATATATGTATGTATGTACATACATATATAGAATAATATAAATTGTTTTTGGGCCGTCGAACAGGCACATAATTATATGGAATTGTTAATTAGTGTCTTAATTAAGTTTAGTTTTTTTTATGTTTTGGGGGTTTAACATAAAAAACATACATACATATAAAAATAATTGCCTCTGTTTACTATCGCAACTTAAACAACATATTTTTAACATATTTCTGTTATCAAATACAGAATAAAATGTTAAATGAAAAAGAATTAATTTACGATCATATATATATATGTATGTATATATGTACATGTTTTTTATATATTTTTTTGTTTTTTGTATATATATACATATATGTATATATATTAATAAAGAGTACATTCAAAACCAAAAACTATAATAATGATGTTACGATATTCTGTATAGATTTTAGATCGAATTCTAACCAAGTAAACCGTGTAATTCGTAATTTGACTGTTTATTTGCCTCTTCTTACATATCAGAATTCTATTAAAGATTGTAATTCGATGAAATATATGTGTACATATTTATTTTTATGATCGGGTCTCTGTCGGATCTGTCAGTCGGGTCAGCTTATCATTTAACATTTTATATATGGATTTCATAACGTTTTTACAATTTAATAGATTATTTTTTCATGCGCGTAAATATTTACCTGTATTAGTTTAATTGTTTTTTTTTTCAATTTACATTTATTTTATTGTCAGTTTAAATTATTTAAATTAATGAACCCAACTAAAGCTGAGATTCCAACTTAATCTAAAGATGGGTACCCTCGATATTTATAGCATTTTAAACAAATAAACAGAATTCCACTGCCCACACACAGCCATGAAAATGCATTCAGACACAACGCCACATACACAAACACACGCACACACACATAGAGAGCACATATACATAAATATACACTCTCAGAGAAGTCTTAAATGCAACCAGTCCTAGCTTCAGGCCCAATCTCAGCCCTCTCAGGCTCCAATCCAATCCGATTTCGAAATAGTTGATTTTAATGATGTACATAATAAAATTCCCATTCGTTTTGTGCCAATGCCAATGCGTTCCATGTTCTCCATTTCATGTTTGCACGGATTTAGTCAGAGTGCGCTAGAGTGAAATGCCAATAGATTATGCCCTACTCTACCGCACTCGCAATACACTATGAGTGGAACGATGTCAGCTGCAGGGTTGGTTTTTCTTTGACTCTGACTACGATTGTGACTCTGCAAGAAACTGAGATTGTGCGTGGTTGAGCACCAGCAGCGGCAGCAGCAGCAACTGAATTGAAGTCGGACCGGAGTCAATTTCGAAATCATTCGTTAGTCTTAGCCCTAAACATACGGACACGCGCGGCAATCGGCTGAGATATAATCAGTTAAACGAAATTTGATCTCCGCAAATCCGGCGAGAAAAGTTAAGTGTCAACATAATATATACACGCATAATTTATGTATGTATATTTTTCAAGCTATTCTATAGCTGCAAACCTTTTTTTTCAAGTGGAAAAACAATTTGGAAAACTAAAAAACAAAAACAACATCCTGAAAATGTATTATCAAATATCATAATCTAAAAGGATTGTTAAAAGATCGTTGAAAACAGTGAAACGAACTGATTTTAAATTTTGAGTTGTGACATAACGATTTTCAAGTGCAGCTTTAAAACCGAAAAACAAGCTGGGTAGTCCGTTTCTAAACTCCACACCTGCGGGTGGCAGCAGCAGCAATCCCTCACCTCCGGCCACCATCACCGCCGCCGCATCGACCACAAAGCTAGCGCAGACCTTTCAACTCTCCGCCAATTCCGCATTCAATCTCGCCCTGCCGCCGAGTTTCTATCGTCTGCCCACTGAAGATTTCTCACCAACGGTCGACTTCTCGCATTCGCCACACACTGAATCAGAAATGGATCTGATAAATCCGTATATGAGACACCATACCTTCGCCGCCGCCACCCAGGGAAGTCCGCCGTCAGCAGCGCAGAGACACCATCTTGCTGCAGCGGCAGCGGCTGGCCTGAGCAACGGATTCGCCGATGTCCATGCTCATGCCATGGCGACAGCAGATTACCAGCAACAGTTGGCAGACTATCACAGCGCGGCAGCGCAGGCTGCGGTTGCCTACAATAACAACAACAGCAGTCCTTTGATGCTGCTAAAAGCGGCACAGACGCAGGCTGGAGCCACTATTGGCAAGCCATCCTCTGCAGAAGATTCTCCTTCGACTACCCCACCACCAACTTCGTCGCGTCTTCATTCGGAATCTTCCCCTTCCCCACGGTATGAACACAACTCCAGTCCTGGTGTGGATAGTGCAAAATCGTTTGCCCTCAGTCAACGCAGCAGCGGCGGGGAAGAGCCTTGTCAGAACAGTGAATCCACGAGCCCACCACCACCGGATTTCAGTCCCGAGAACTTGACAAGTCGCAATAGCAGCAAATTTCATCATCCACATGCCAATCCTCATCTATCCATCAATATCAACAATAATAATAATAACAATAATAACAGTATGGATCATAAGCTTCCACTAAGTTTTCTGGGTCCACCATTGGCTGCGTTGCATTCTATGACCACAGAAATGAAGTCTACTCAAGGTGGGCCTGTAGTTAACGGTGCAGGATTAAGCGTAGGTGTCTCAGGTGTTGGTGGTTCATCCACAGGAAATACCATGTCCTATGCCCACAGTCCAAATTCACACTTAATAAGTGAGCGCGGCGGTAGCGGAGGAAACTCATCGACATCGACTACAACAAATAGCCAAGGGGCGGCCAATCCACACGGCATCGACACCATACTTTCAAAACCACCGCCGGCCACATCAGCGGGTCTAAGTGCTTTAACGGGAGGTAAGTGAATCGGGCCGAATGTCAGAGCAGCTATGAAAGGGATCAATATTATATGTATAGTTACCTCGCCATTTACTCTATCTGTGGGTCGATCGAATTCTGTCGATTCAGTCTAGTTTTAAATCCATACTTTACTTTTCCATCACCTTTAGGTCCATATTTGGTATCATATAATTGATAAAGATTTTTAAATAGTACCTACAACATTATTATGTCGAGGATTAATGGACATTTTTGCCCTATGACTTATTGGAATATAAAAATTGAATAAATTTTAAGCTGATCCGGTTTATTAGGTTTGAAAATAAACAATTAAGAAACGTGCAATATTGATTTACGAAAGGTGTAATAATTTTATAAATAGTAACCAATTAATTTCATTTAAGCGAACCTTTCGGTATTAGGTATACAAACAATACATGCTTCAGCTAGAAATTCACAAAAAAACATACAGATTGCTATAAGTTTTAAATCTGACAAATTTTATTTAAGCATCACAAACAATAAAAAATGGTGCGTTTCCAATATTAATAAGGAAGGGCTAAAATAGAGGCATCGGATAATTACAATATACATATACACCCATGTATGTACATATGTGTATATGTACATATGATTGGTTCTACAAAATAATAAAAATGAATCCGACTAAGTCATTAAGCAAAATAGTCATTATTCGTAGTGTTAAAATTTGTTAAGTCGAACGCTTTTAACTCCACATGTTAGTAAGTATTATACTTATGTATCTATACATATACATATGTTAAAAAATCGTTTCTGCATTTGAATGATTAATCTTGATTAAAATTTAACTTTAATCATCAAATATTCGTTTTACGAATGAAGAAAAAATATCAAAGTAATAGATCTTTTATTTTTTAAAATCTGCAGTTGCAATCTTTCATATATTTTTTCGCCTTAGGTAGTTGGAATTCCCCAATTACTTTTATCGTTAAAGATATGTTATGGCCATTACAGCTCTGGATTCCTAAGCGAAATCTACTGCTGATAGAACTTGGTGGTTCTTAAAATAGATTCACAGACAATTTACTTGACTTTAAGGCTGCCTCTAACTTAAAACCTTCTATATTCATAAGATTTTTTGACCTCAAGCCGGCTAAAACCCGGTTTTGTTTAAAAATATGAGAGTAATGAGAGAAGAAAAGTGATTTAGACCCAGACTAACCATATTGACAGACTTAGAAATACCATTTGGCTTTATTTTACATTTTGGTGATTTCTGTTATGTTCGTTTTATAGTAGATGGCATTGCCACTATTTATATGTCTACAATCACATTCGGTCTTAAAACAAATGTGTTTTCTAAGCCAATTGAAAGCAAGTCCCTAAAATGTATCTAAAAATACTGCATACATACACATATGTATTTCATAATTGTCTAATATATACTTTTTAACATCATTTAAAATCTCACAATGGACATTTATTATACAATTTCAAAAAATTATTTTGAATAGACATTATGTATGCCCTAACTGACAAAAGAAAAAATTGTATACCTATATTAAAATGCTTTGGAAACGTGTTTCGTAAAATTATGAACAAGGCAAATAAAGAAAAAATGAGTAAGAGTTTTCTATATAAAATCCGGTTTGCCATGATTTCGTTTTTCCACTCACCTATATACCCTACACATATACCCGTTTTCATTGGGCACAATTTCCAAAATAATAATTGCAAAATTGCCACAAAACGTAATGAGATACGCTTTGTATTTAAGCGTTCGAGCAATTAGTTGTCAAATTGTTTGTAATTAAATCAAAAAACGACACATAAAAAGACGTGGGGCAAATTGGGATGGGGAGGGCATAAATATATGACGGTGTCGTTTCAGTAAAATGATTTGGTATTTTTTTTTCACTTTTCGGTTGGATTGGTCTGGTTTTTTGTCAGTCACAAAAATGCGTACCAATTGTGAGGATTAACAATGATGTAGTAGTGGATCACCCTCTACAAAACAGGGTGCCGATAATGTGCCATAACATTTTTAATTATTCTTAACGAGGGCGTTTATGTGATTCGACTCTCGTTTGTTTTTTTGTTGACGTTCGCTTTTGGGTTTGTATTTGTTAAATGGCTTTTCGAAATTGAAATTGTTTTCATTCAGTTTTTTTTTTGTATCTCTTTTATAACAAATTATTTAATAGCTTCTAATTAATTCGACAAAACTCACGCGGGGGCGAAGCAGGAGGTATATAAATAAATGATTTTGCAGGATTTCTAAGTAGATCATCAGCTTTTCGGTTTGCGTTTTGTGTGTTTTGGTCGGAAATTAATATTGAATGTATTTTATGGTAATTAAATTCGTATATGGACCAATAGAAAAGTCAAATGCTTACGAATATAATCTTGTTTAGCACAATGTAAACCAGATTTTCTGTCTATTTTTTGTTTTCAGCAGGAATCCCTCGCTTTTCAATTGCCGCCGCTGCAGCGGGCATGGCCCAGTATCTATCCCAAAGTCAAGGGGCTCCACTCAAGACCCATGCCGGACATATAGTGGATCGTACGCATCTTTATTGGCCCGGTTTACAGGGCCTGGTGGCCAATCCCATAGCGTGGCGCGAACGTCTCTCCAATACAAGTAAGTGAAACCTTGAATTTAAAAAGCTCACTAATTTGCAAATTGATCAACGCTCGATCAATAATCAGGGCACACAGAGTGCGCGTAATTTGGATACGATTGTTGTCAACATTCAGGCACACCTATTCAAAAGCCACTGGGGCGCAGCGACGACGACTTCCTGTTTTTTTCATCTTTCGTTTTGTGCGCCTCCACAACGCGGTACCGTTAACAAAGCGCAGCGAATGAAGGCCTGCTACGAATAATGTCATAATAATGATCATGATCATGATCGTCTGGTTAAGTGATTACCAATATGATTTACAAACGAGCCACAACCAATATGCTTACACAGAGCTGCAATCGGCACCAAAAAGTCCCTTACTTTGTTGATTGTACAACTCATTAAAAAGAATCGAGGAATCACTTTAACACGATCAGCGCGCAGAGATCGTTCCGAAAGTTCAAAGATGACTTCACATAAAATATGATGCTGATGGGAATGCCAATACCATATTCGATACCCAAGTCCGATACTTCTCAATTTTAGGCAGATGAAAATGTAATTTATTTGCAGATAAAAATAGAGTCGGGAAAGTACTTATCTTAGGTATTGAACATTTCAATGTGATATTTTGAGGTTTCTAGCCATTTGTCTCGACTCACGATGCTATCTCTAACTGCCCTTCTTTTGCTCATTTTTTGGAATCTGTACGTTTTTGATCTGGTTACTTCATTATTACATTTATTTATAACACTGCTTTTCTCGTCACGGACTCACACTCACACTCCCAGTCGGAGTCGGAGTCGCCTCTTAAGCTCATTAAGTAATCGCTGATGTTGAATTGCGTCTCTGAGAAACTCGTTTTTCTCTTTTTCCATTTATTTATTTATTTAACTTCACTTTAATGTTGATCATCGTTATCATCATCTGGTCCGCATTGGCAATTGATTTGATTTAGTGCTGTGGGCTACTGCCAGGGAGCCATCAGCAGAATCGGAGTAGCAACAGCTGCTGTTTGCCTTTTAATTGCGGCTATGACTGGGCAAAATATTATAAGGTCGGAAATCGTTAATAATTTTCTTGTATTGATCGGAGCCAGAGAGAAAAATGTGTATGTTTTTCTTGTGTGTGATTTGATTTCTGAAGTGTGTCGTTAGTCAGTGGAATTTTCAATGTTTGGTAGATCTTTGCGCCTATATGCATTAAGTCAATATTGATTTAATTGATTTGCTAAGCAGAGCAAAGTTGCTTGCCAACAGATGTAATCAGTTTCAAAAAAGAGAATTTCAAGAGATTTAAAAGGATTCCCAGCCATTGTAAAACAATATTATAAGATAAGAAAAACCAGAGGGCCGGTGTTAACTTCGACAGCGTCAAAGTTACACAAACTTGCACCCTTGCACAAAAGTCACTGTCACTGGAGCTATATAATATGATAGGTATAATAAACTCACTAATATTAGATTTCACGAGAATAGCTCAAAAAATAACAAATAGCTCAAAAAATAACAAAGTTATTGTAAAAAGTCACTTCTCGTGACCTTGCCGTTTGTATGGGAGCTATATGATATAGTGGTCCGATCCGGCTGAATCCGAGATATACAGCCCCTGCATATATGTACAAGCCTACATACGAAATTTCAAAATTTGGAAAAACGTTTTGTATGTTTATATGTGCTATTTTTAGTCCGATTTGGATCAAATTTGGTATTTTGCTGGATATTAAAATAAATCGGACGGACGGACAGACGGGAAAGGATAAATCGACGCGGCTGCAGATGCTGATCAAGAATATATATACTTTATGGGTTCGGAAAGTTCCCTTCTGCCTGTTACATACATTTTGGCGACTTTAATATACTATTTCACCCTATGGTATATTTAGCAAGCGAATTTTCACCAATTAAAAATAGCAAAGAAAAACATTGCAAAGTAGATTGAAAACTAAAGACCATTAAAAGTCGTTTTTGTGTTTGAACAATTTTTTTAGAAGAACTTCTCCGATTACATTAAGTATATATGGATATATATTTTTGAAAAACATACATTGCTATTTTTACCAACTATATTTAAATGAAATAAATTTATCTTTAAACTTCTTAAATTTATAAATATATTTCAGCCCATTAAAATGGAAAAAAGTTTAGGGCAAATTCAGAAGAAAATCAAACAAAATATTTTTAAACGAAATAAGTAACTGGGACAAATTGTTAATTTGTGTCCCAATTTTAAAATGAAAAAAAAAAAAAAAACTGAAGCAACTTTAAACGATCGAATAGCCCTCTCCTTTGTTTTTACCAATTCCAATATACGAGCTGCCATTTATTTAAGCGTGTTTTGGAGCATTTGGATGTCCAATTTGCCCGATTCTTGAAAAATGGCTTCTTATAAGCCCTTTAAATTTGCAAATTGCTTTCCGTGGGCATAAAGCCGTTGAATCAGATGCCTACAAGATTTTTTATCGGATTTGGGTCTAGTCTGCTTGTTGACTAGTCTAAGCTTCTGTGAGTTTTGTTGTATGGTTGGGTGCTTTATCCAGCTAGAAAATGTAAGCATCCTGTGCAAATGGCACGAGAACGATCTTGCACAACTCAACATAGTTTTGTGCATTTATTTTATGCGTTCAAAAACACTTTAGAGTCCTTTCAATAATCGGGAATTCCGTCCATATAATTATATAAAAATTTCTGGACACATGAACTTGTTTTGGAGCGCGCAATATCGAATTTAATATCGCTACACCTCGGGTTTATCCAAATTAAACATTTTTGGTTACTAAGAACAATATTTTTCCACACAGCTCAAACTGAGAGTACAAAATTTGTATTTGTTGGCAAACTTTAAACGAGCGGCTCCAGTTTCATAAGTTTTTTTCAATATAAAGCATTATATGATCACTGCAGGATTTATGCACACGTCTCGTTGATATCGATAGAGAAAAATTACTCCCTATTTGGGATGAGATGATATTTTATTTGATCGCTAGATTTCATATTCAGTTGTTACTCAATATTGGGCTTGGGATTTTTTCACGGTTTTTTTATTTTCGCCAACATGTTCTGCAATTTTGCTAATTAAGATCTCCACATCACACAGTGCCACAAATCGTCCACGCTCTCCATCGGATAAGAGTGCGAAACTTGGCGTTTTAATACAAAAAATAGTTATGAATAGCAACAAAAGTAATAAAACCTGAAAATCACTTTTTTTTTGTTAATTCTAAAAAATTAAAAAAAAATTTGTTATTCAAAGTACCAATTTCATGTGCTTATCTAACCACAAATGACAGCAAAGCAATCTGTCCCATTTACTTATTACGTTCGCAAAACTCGTTGGCTTTTAAAAATTAATGTATTTGGAACACCCTGTGAGTGCCATTGAGTGAATTTCTCACTTTGCAAAATACGTTTATCCTCTATGATACAGTGGTTTCTGTGCAATTTAATTGCTTTTTGCGCTTAGTCTATCAATAGTTATAAACATCTGTAAGGATAATTGTAAATTAAGTAGCCAAGGGTCGCATTAACTATATAAATATAATTAATATAATTATATAAATATAATTAACTCAGATAGTATTCGAGAAATACACATACCAATTTGCTTTAGTTGGAAAATTTAATGGAAACTAGATCTAGGTTTTCTTGGTCTGCGAGATCTATGTGTTAATACGGGCAAAATAAATATGGCTAGATCGATTTTTCTGTTGATGCTGATCAACAATATACATATATACTTTATGAAGTCGAAAAACTTCCTTTTGCATGTTACATACATTTTGGCGTTTTAAATATACAAATGGCACACTATGGTAGACGTTATAATTAAAAGTGCACAGTTTGTCAATTTCAACTTGAGCCATCACCCAAAACGTGCGATTCATGTAATGCATGGTAAAATTTCTTTTTAAAAACATGTTCCATGTCTTACTTGGAGATTTTACTTGTTTGCTATTGAATCATTTTTCTGGCTCATCGTTTCCACATAATTTTTGCTTCAATCTTAAAAAGAACATTGTCATAGCCAAAAATACACCGAAATTTCCCAATTTACATAAATACATATTCGTATATTTATTTATTTATTATTTCAATATACATATTTATTGCTAAGGATGCGACAGCTGTGTGGCCAGACAAAAGGAAGAAGAAAAACCCAAAAGCAACTTGAAAAGCAAAAATAAGTACCCAAAAACACACAAACAAAAAAAAAATAAAAACAAAAGAAGGCCAACAACTTTTACCGGAAAAGTTAAAGCAGCCTTCCATTTATTTTCTGTTCCGCTTGCTCCAAATACTTACATACATATACACAGACGCATATATAAGTATGTATGTATATATATAAATTGTATATAGTAAGATAAGGGTAGACACAGACATGCTGTGAGAATATGTTGCCACATTATTATCTAGAAGAAGGCGAAACTGAGAAATGAAGAGGGTGAAATGTAGCAGAGTTGAAGTATAGTGTAGGCTGTATGTGCGTGTTTATGTGCTTGTAGGCTGTCATGTTAACAAGGCAAGAGGACGCTTTGTATTCATGTATGTATATGTATGTGTGTTATGTATGCTGTGTGTGCAAAAGCTGCGCACTGAAAATGGCGCTGGCTTCATTTAAATTTTTATGTATGCTTTGCGCATAAATGTATGCTACAGTTTTTTTGTTATTTTCCTCCATGTTTATTTTTTGTGTGCTTTCCGATTTTACACATTCTTATTTCTTATTAATAATGTCATTGCATTTTATTAGCCAAATTCCGGTTGAATTCTTGTTTGCCATTTGATTACGTATTAAATTAATTTAATTTAATAGTGTGCAATTCGATATATGTACATACATATGTACATATGTATGTATATTTACATATCCCCACATCTTGAATATCTCTATTTTATCATTCGGTCCTTTTTCTCTCCTACGTTTATCGTATAATTTGCTTCACTACAATTATTTGCTTTGCCATTTATTAAATTGGTAAATTTGTTTAATTTATTTGAGTTCATTGCGCTTTTATGATTGTTGCACCGGAGGGGCTTACCGTTTGTTTGCTTAGCTATTGTCCCATATGCTGGCAGAGAAAATTGTTGACAAACAAATATAATATGCTTAGATAGAATTGTGTTGTAGGGGTAGGTTAGTGATTTGTCAGGCGACAGTTGTGTATGACTGGTCAATGATTCATTGACATACATACCAGTCAATATAACCAACGCGCCAAGATAAAGTATGAAGCCATTCGAAATTGGCAAATTTCGACAATTATACGTGTATACCTCAACAATAGCAACAAGGGGAACATACCTTTAGATTCTTTTACTGAAGTGTTTTAATAAAGGGGCTTGGCATATGTAAGAACACGATAGATAATGAGTATTACATAATTATTTCAAAAACTGACTAATTATACTAAAATGTGACAATATGTTACTGGGCAAAAGGACGTTACGTTCAAACAAGTTTTGTACTCGAATACAGACGAATACAAGTATTACTGTCACTCACTCTAAGTGAAAACAGTTAATATGTTGTACTCTCTTCTTTTGGATTAATAAGTAGTACACTTTCGATCAAAATTAATATATCCTTTTAAAAAAATATATTGTACAAATTAAGCTTCGCACAGTGGCCTATTTCGATGAAGTTACTCAAACAAATGTAAACTTTTAAATATCAGTTTCAAACTTGAAATATTACATTTTTAATTAACGATTTAATTCTTCAATTAATTCACGTTGGCCTAAACAGAAATCGACAAGTCAAAATAATCCCTGAAAACGATCTCCAAAAGAAATCGAAATATATTGAAAAGCCAAAAAAAATAATAGCCAATAATAATAATAATAATTTTCAGATATGGGAAAACATCAACTGAACTCAAAACAAAATATATCGAAAATATTGATTCGAAATAAATTATAATAACTATTTATTCATTTAAAAACTTGTTTTATTGGATTTAGATTGTATCTACATTTATGGAAAGGTAGTACCAGTGGATTGAATTAAAAAAGTCAAAAAACTTAAATCGCGCGGAATTGTTTATGTTTTTTTGTTTTTAATATCTTTCATTTACAGAATTGCTAGATAAAGTCGAGACCCAGCACTATTTTAAAACCGTGGGATAAATGAAGTAAGTAAGTCGTCACGCCGACTTAGGTATACCATACATCAGTAAAACAAATATTTGAAATTTATAATAACAAATTCATTTACGTATTTTTAAAAAATTCAGTTCACATGCTTTTTACAAGCGTATCTTAGTATTTCGCGCACTCAAGCACCCTAGCGCCCCCACCAGCCAACGGCCAATTTTTAGTCCGATTTTGATCAAATATGCGTTGCAGACTTCTGACCAAAATGAATATCCACCTTTCGCAAAGGTATTCAAATATTATACTTTAAGTTCGACAAAATAGTACAAAGTAAATATAAATATGAGTATAATAAGAAAATTCAAAATTGAAAAAAAATATTTGGAGTAAAATGTCATAATCAATTCTGTATTAAAAAGTATGTATTATTATTCTTTGGTAATAAACAAAAAAGTTGAAACTTGGATAACTCCAGATATATGTTTAAAGTTTACCACTTGTGCGACTTGTCGTCGTAGTCCAACAACGGCGTTCTCCATTTTGAGGCAATATAAGACAGGAGCAATAAGGAAAACACGTTGTTGCCTATCTGTTGCGTTTAATTAAAATTCAAGTGGCATTTTGTGTGTCGTCCTCAGAGTCACGGGGAGACGACGGTAAACCCAGAGCCATAACCGAAATCGAAGTCACAGTCGGAGTCTTCCTTCATTTCCGCCCTGAAAATTTGTGCGTTAAGCTTATAATCGGCCATAAAACAGGTCATAAAACAATGCAATGAAGATATTGCAGGGATAGCACGGTAAATGCTGGAGGGCGTCTGAGATAGATAGCAGTCACTTAATGAGCAACTGCTACTTGTGGCGAGGTTCGTAAATGAAAGGTGCAGATTAGCTGTTAGGGCTGAGGCAGACTTTTGTTTATAAATATTGTGATGACACGGTCTAGTATGCTAAAAATTAACGGCACCCTCCCAACTCGGGGATTTGAAAGCGAATCCATCAGTAAAACATCCTTGAGCGTAATATTTTCATATATTCCAGACTCTCTCTTTTTATATATATACCTACCATATAGCACCAGAGCCGGATTTTACGAAGAACCCTATGATAAATATTTTCACCAAGCAACCATATGTCTAAAATAAAATGAATTTTATGCTAGGGACCAAAAGGATCCTGTTAACAAAATGAGAAATGAAAAGAAATGAAAGAAATGAGGTCTGAAATTCAAATGATGTGCTGGAGTTAAGTTGGATCGTTCAATTTTTGTACACTATAAATTATTTATCAATAGCTGTTTCTCGGACAGATTTTCTTTCATTGAAGCACATGGCTGCGAAAAAAACTTCTGTATGGGCAAGAAATTTATTATTCGAGTCCAAAAAGACTTTAAGACTTACCAAATTTCAAAACTTATGAAAATAATACAGTTAACAGTTTGTTTTGTATGTTCTAGAATGTTTTATTTTTTGTTTACCATTTTGAAGTGTTAAAAAAATAAATAAATTACAAATATTATGTCCCATCTGGTTGCCAGCCCACTCTAGCTTCCAAATTGTAAAATTTTAGACCTATATTTCTCTTTGTTAGAATTTAATATTTGAAAACGCATTTGAAAGATTCAACTTCCAGCGCAGAGAAATTTTTCTCACACCTAAAACCTTTTGATGACAACGACTTTTGGAAAATCCTTTCGGTCATTAATTCTACATAAGTTAATGATCCAATTTCTGCAAAATGCATTGATTTCTAAAATATTTCACACCTGTCAACCGCCTTAAGAGGCGGTAGTAGCGACTAACAATCTGTATCGTCTATTCCTGTGGCAGTCAAACGATTAATAGAAGTTTTTCTTAATTTTTTTTTCGACTATGTCAGGAATTGTCTGTCGCTTATTTATAAATCCATTAGATCCCGCTATTTGTATATCAACATTTGGTATTAACGACTGGCGCCAGACTTTCTCTTCACATGAACCTGCCCCAGCTTTTCTATTCGCAGCTCTAACAAATGGCTTTTTAATATTTTCAATAACGAAACAAAACACACGCCTACCTCGCAATCGCCACCGCACCCCCCACGATTTCCAATTCATTGTTATTAATATCAATATAAAAAGAAGGAAAAACGAACACCATAAAAAAACCAAAGACAAAACAAAATATTGGAAAAATGGTAAAAAGTGCAAATGCAGCAACGCCAACAGGGTGACTTATGCGATTATAGACAACTGCCATTGAGTCACTGCTGGGTGCTGCTCACAGAGAACGAGGCGGACGTGAGGGAGGGGGACAAGATCCAGGATGAGGATGGCGTTGAGGAGGGGTCGACCGTGTCCGCCATTCCATTTCATTGCATTGCTTTTGAAAGCCGTGACATGAGCAAATAAACGCTTCATATTTGTCGGTTATTTATGAGGGTCCTTGGGACGCAGCTGTCAAACCGCCAACTCAATACCATCAGTTCGAAAGAGATGGCATTACGAGAAAAATACAAAAAAGGAACAAAAAAAAAATTATCACAGCTACAATTTTTCTTGCAAGGGATTACGTTTGTTACAATCCTGGGCTTTCGGCACTAAGGGCATCACGTCTCTTTGGCCCACATTCCCGTCTTCGTCCTCCATCCTCCACTCCATTTTCGCGCCATGTCTATTGACAAGTGTCCATAGCCGCTGGCTTGTTAAGCTTCTGAATTGTATGTGAAACAATACAAGTGCAACAAAAAACCAGAGGGCCGGGGCTAACTTTGACCGCGTCAATGTTTGTATACCCTTGCAAGTTTTTTGTGTAAAAGGTCTAATATTTTCGAAAAAACGGCTTAGGAAATAACGAAGTTATTGATCAAAGTCACTGTTCACCACCGATTGTTCCTATGGGTACTATATGATATAAACGCCCGATCTTAATCAAATTTGTCACAGTCATTCATAGTTATGCTAAACTGAGAAATATCATTTTTATGGCAATTGCTTCAAAAGTAACGAAGTTATTAACCAAAGTCACTGATTTCGACCGATCGTTCCTATGGGAGCTATATGATATAGTCACCCGATCTTGATCAAATTTGGCACAGTCGTTTGTTAGGGTAATAAATTCATAAAAATTTCATTTTACGACAATAGCTCACAAAATAACGAAGTAATTGAGAAAAGTCACTGTTCGTGACTTGTATGGGAGCTATATGATATAGTGATCCGATCCGGCTGAATCCGAGAAATACAAACTGTGCAGTATATACAAGCCTACATACAAAATTCCAGCTCCTTAGCTCTTACGGTCTAGGAGGTCGCGTCGATCCAGACGGCCGGACGGACGTGGCTTTTTGGACTCGTCTCGTTGTGCTGATCAAGAATATATACTTTATATGGTCGAAAATTACTTCTATGCATTGCACACTTCTGACCAAAATTAATATACTCTTTTTGCAAGGGTATAAATATCAAAGAAGCCATCTTCGGCTACGGCGAACTTTATATACCCTTGCAGACTTTGGCAATAATAATTTTAAATATTCCAAATTCTGCACACACATATGGACATATAAACCTTCAAACTCTCACTCTGTCTATTGGGCTAGACCCACAATTTCTTTCTCTTAGCCCTTGCCTCTGGTTGTATCAGTGATCGGCACGCATACACATATAGTCTATGAAGTGTTATGTCTTCATGTGGCTGTGTGTTTGTTGCGTCTGCTTGCTTTGCTCTGCTCATTTGGATTTGATTAAAATTTGGAGATATGGTGTTTCACATTTGAGTGTTTTACGTTACTAAAGTTCATAATGATACTCCAATTTCTTCACCGATTCTTTATATGGCACTTAATGATATAGTGATCTGATCCGGACAATTTTCATACTTTATCACGCAAAGCTATTAAAAAGATTGAATTTTAAGTTTCATCTCAATTACTTTGAAATTAAAGGCGTGAAGTGCATTCGCATTTACGGGCGGACAGACGGACATAACTATATTAACTCAGCTTCGGAGTGCTCAAGAATATATGTATTTACTTTATGGGTTCAAAAACGTCTGGGTTACAAACATCTGACCAATTTTATAATAACCTTTTCAAAGGCATAAAAAACCTACATCATAAATTTTTAAATAATTATTTATGAGCCATAAGCGCTTTTTTTAAAGTTTTTTATACCATGCAGCCTATTCCAAATTTTATTAAAATCGCTAGTGGGTAGTATTTTAAAAGAGTTTTCAATACATATATTTAGTCTTATCTATTTGAAATATTTATTTAACTCAGCGCGTGGTATACAATGTTCCGTAACAATAGCTTAAACAACTGAGGGACTTTGTTGCGGTTTGTCAATTTGTTTGTTAAATTTATAGATATATTCAATCGTTATACATATACAGTTCCAATTACATATACATAAATATATACATACCACTGATACCAGAGATTTATATACATACATACATAGTTTTTTTTATTTCTTATGTTTGTATGTGTATATGCATGTGATATCAGTGGTACGTTTTCATTTAAAATTTGTAACCGTCCCAAATTCTAAAATGAAACTAGAATCATTTGCAAAGTTTAGCCAACTACAAATACCTTAACCATAACAATTTAAATTATTAATTTCTGTCACAAAATTGCACCAAAGTATCATAAAGGGACATACACAAAGTTTTCGAGACCCACACACATACACATACTAGAAAAAAGGAGTAGACAATAAAATATATGGCATAGACTCCCATCCACTGCCAAATATCCACCTCTCATTTGGGAACAACTGTTGTCGATGCCCAAGCCCATGCTCATTCCAGTGCCCATGGTGTTCTGCATATTTAGTTAAATCATTTCACATAATTAGGGATCATTTAACAATGGGGTGACATTAATTGAAAGCAGAGTCAAGCAGCAACCCTGCTGCTACCGTTTAATTTTATAGCCACCCCTCATGACCATGTCCGCGTCCACTTAACTGAGTTTACGAGCATCCAGGGCACGTATATCTCCCACTTGTGGTCTCACTAACCGGGGGCGTGGCACTTCTTTTGTGGGCGTTCTGCTTTTATTGGCCTCTCCACCCTTATTTTTCACATGCCCTCTCGGCATCGCCATCGTCCTCATCATCCTCGTTGTAGTCGTTGTCGTTGCTAATTGATTTTAATGAAAGCCTCTGGGTCTTACGAAAAAGTTTAGTCCTCGACGTCGTCCATAAATTCCTGTGGTCAATTTTGGTTTGTTAATTGTAGCGACGTGTGTTAAAGGTGATTTTTTTTTTTTTGTTACAAATGGAACTGGGTATAACGATTGTAATTAGTGTGCAATTATTATTCGGCGCCTTTGACAAATTAAAAAATTACAATTAGAGCAAAAAAGTCTTCAATTTTTATAAGTACCTATACACAAAATGTAACTCAGTAAAACTTGTAATTTCAAATTATTTATATATTTATAAGTGTAGTGAGGAACGGTATTTCTCGTGATGCTTGATTCAGCGTGGTATTCAAAAATTTATATTTTTAAAATCGTTAAAAGTAGATCTTCTAGCATCGACCTCAAAAATCTAGTATTTTATCGCAATATCTTTAATGATAACTTTGTTACACAAATAGGGGATGATATGTACTTTTATGTTCTTTAAGGCAATATACCAATGTTTGTATCTTTAAATATTTCTCACATCCTTCAGCTTCTTAAGAGCTATTGGGATGAATTCCGAAAATTGGCCAAGTACCTCGAATAGCAATAGGTTAAATATTAAATAAAACTTGTCCAAATTATTAGCGACCGAATGACTTTAAGATGCTATCCGTATATCCGTATCTATACATTTATTTTTGCTCAGTGATTGTATCATCCTGTTCATCATCCCCTAAGACCTTGTCTCTTTCAAGCAGTCTCCACTCAAATTAGCATCTGACGCCCCATTATAAACAATTAATAAATGTCAACAAACTTTTGCCACAAAAATCTTTTTCAAACTTCTTTAAGGGGTCTTATAATGGGCGGTGGTAATGGTGTTTTATTATTTCTTAATTATAAATTCAAAAACGCTTGTAAACAAGGTACTTAAATGACTCTACAGGTTTTTGAAAGGTTTTAATAGGCCTCATGGTAAATGTATGTTTTATAAATAAGCAATTTTCAGCTTGAAAAAAAAAGGTGTATGTACCTTTTCTCTGGTATTAAGAAATTTCTATTAAAAGTTCCGTTAAATGTTTATGAAATCAAATCAATATTTCGTTTTGTTTCTTTATTTATTTTCAAAGAAATAAATATTTTGTTATTATTAAATATTATTATTTAAAATTATCTCTTTGATAATAATGTAATACAATTTTGATGAAAATTGGTTTTCAATAGAGCCTATTTTTATACCATACACCCATAGGGTGAAATGGTATATTGAAGTCGCCAAAATGTATGTTGCAGGCAGAAGGAAGCATCTCCGACCCCACAAAGTATATATATTCTTGATCAGGATCAAAAACCGAGTCGATCTAGCCATGTCCGTCTGTCCGTCCGTCCGTCCGTCCTAGATCTCGGAGACTATAAGAGCTAGAGCCACCAAATTTGGTATGCAGTCTCGTGTAGTATGTACGCTTATCGAGTTTGTTTCAAATTTTTGCCACGCCCCCTTCCGCCCCCAGAATTTACATAAAACTGTTTTTCTTAAAAAGTATAGCAGATAGAAACATCAAATTTGGTTTATATACTCGTTTAGTTAGCGCGCAGAAAATAATTGTTCCATTTTTTTGCCACGTCCCCTTCCGTCCCTGGAATTTACATAACTCTGATTTTCTTAAAAACTATGAAAGCTACCAACATTAAATTTGGTATGTAAGTTAGCCTAATAGACGCGCAGATATTGACTATTTAAAAATTTTGCCACGCCCATTTCCGCCCCCGAAAATTAAACAAAACTGATTTTCTCGAAAACTAACAAAGCTAAACTCACCAAATTTAGTATGTATATTGGCTTAGTATGCGCGCAGAATACATATATTTTAATATGTTGCCACGCCCACTTCCGCCTCCATAATTTAGAAAAAACCGATTAGCTCTTGCAATTTTTTGACCATCGAGATCAAATTTGGCAGACTAATAAATCTTATCTATTTCTATCAAACTACCAAATTTGATTGAAATCGGACTAGAAACATGCAAAATATACGTATGAACGTATTTTGCTACGCGATCCATAAGGGCAGAATTGGCCGTTGGCTAGTGGCGGCGCTAGAGTGCTTGTGTGTTTGTAGAGTGAGCGAGATAGCATATGGTATGAGGCATGTTAAAACAATTTAGTAGACATACATTTGGTTTTCGAAATTTTAACTATTTGTTTCACCTGGTGTATGGTATACCCAAGTCGGCGAGACGACTTACTTACTTCATTTTTTTTAGTTTTGGGTTCTTAAGGTTGCACTCGACTTACACTTATTTCATTGTAAAGACCAATTCGATTCCTTTTGATTTAGGTGGAGAAGTATTAGAATCATGTGCCTAGACATTTGCGAATATCTCGAAAGCTGCGCCTAAAAGGAATAAACGGATTTCACCATTATCTTTATCCACTTTAAATTATTCTAAACACATCTTCATTTTGAAAGTTTATTCCATGTTATTTACAGTGCAGTTTATTAAATTTGGATCTCTTATTAAAAATCTTTTCAGTGTCCGCCAATTTATCGCAATCGCATCAGCATCATCCTTCCAATGACAAGGATGGCAAGAAGAAGCACACTCGTCCCACATTCAGTGGGCAGCAGATATTCGCTTTAGAGAAGACTTTTGAACAAACCAAATATCTGGCCGGGCCAGAACGGGCCAAGCTCGCTTATGCCTTAGGAATGTCCGAATCTCAGGTTAAGGTAAGCACATGGAAGACCTATTGCAAATGAAACTCACATATAAAACCGGGCGGGGCAACCGACCATTTCTCATGCTCGTCAATGAGATTTTGTCTAAAAATTAGCATTTTTATTGAAACTCAAAGCCCGAGGATTTTTGCTAGTTCGTTTCAAAATGTCGCCAATGGTTCTCTCTCTCCCCTTCTTCTTTTTTGTTTCTGGTCTCTGTGGGTTTTGCTCTAAAGGGCAAAGTATAATGGATCCGCCCCGCATGAAAGTAACAATCCCTTGGCCGTCATTTTAAAGTTTCATCTCTTTTTTTTCCCATATTAAATGAACAAATGAATCCTTTGTGTCGTCAAATTTGTAGCCATCAAATCGGATGTAATCCGGAAACGGGGGTGAACGCACGTGTCTTTGTCGGAAGGTTTTGACTCTGCTACAGGCGTCGCGTGTGGGATTTACATTTGCGAGTATCTAAATATACGATTTGTTTTCGGTGTTTGCGGTTTTTTTCATGTCATTTAAATTAGTTGGTAAGTCAGGATAAATTAGTTGCCGGCGGTAATGTCTTAAATTGGAAATGGAAATAGCTGGAAAAAACATATTTGAGAAATAAGTAAATGTTAAATGACTTATGTCCTCCCACAATATTTTTTTTATCATGCACCCATACGGTGAAATAGTATTCTAAAGTTGTATGTATGTATGTAGCAAGCAGAAGGAACCTTTTCCGACCCCAAAAAATATATATATATTTCATTAGCCACAACGGCTGAGTCGATCTAGTTAGGTCCGTCTTGTTGTTGTTGTTTTTTCACAGATATTTGCCATAAAGAATTGACTCTGGTATCTGAACCCTAGCCAGTCCGGCGCATATAACTGATACGGCAAATACTTAAAAAAAAAACAAAGTTCTTACACTCTTGTCAAAGCAAAAAACCCTTTATGAAAAAAAGAATTTCCATCTAAGAACGTCGCGAGGCAACGTAAGCTATATAATGGTCATCCTATTTTGATCATCTTTGGTAAATTTGCTTTCAAGTTACCTAAGGTACACACTCCTAACTAAAGCAAAAAATATAATTTTTGCACGGTTACTGAAAACCCACAACGAAAGCGTAAAGGTATTGAAATCACCGAAACTCACTCTCAATGGTGCAATAAAAGAAGATACAGTATAATTTACAACTTCATTTGCACATTTGTGTAATTATTATTTGCAACATTATGCGAAATAAAAATACAATTAATATTTTTTGTATGTGTGTTGCATGGCCGCAGATCCAGATTTAGACACAGAAGCACAGACATGGCCACCGAGCGAGTCCCTTTCCCACCCTCCGCACGGTCCAACAACAACATGCAGAAGTCGACACAAAGCAACAACATTAGTTGGGCATCATTAAGGCTGCTTTTCATAGTCATTATTTTTTGGTAACAGCTGTGTCCATGAAGCAACGGGATTTGCCACGGAGTTTTTTTTTTTTGCTTCTTGGTGGGGCAAATGGTGTAGTTTGTTCCTTTGCTGGCAAAGGGGCTTGGAGCATGCCGTGTTTAAGGGTCTGTCGACATCATATAGCACCCACTTAGGTAGGGCAGTAATAGTCTTAATGTAAAAGATTGGGCAAATGTGTCCAAATGCTTCGAATCTAAAATACTTTCTTATTTAGCCTAAGCAATAACCTATACATGGAGTTTAACTAGAATTTGAACGGCTGAGTTACTGCTAATGAACTGATTTCATTCGTCAAAAGAAATGCTTTCCCAATCGGTTAAATAGAAAAAGAAAATCTAAAAATAGACGATAATGATTAATTAATTCTGTAATGAAAACAAAAAACAAGATCTTAAAACTTAAAGTGAAAGCGGACGACTTGGCTATCGCACCGGACAAGACAGTTTGCGACAGTTACCTATTACTCAGCTATTTGCTATTCCAAAAATTTGTATTCGTCAAAATTTCACAAATGGTTGGTACAATTTTTATAACCGCACTGAGACACACAGGGTTCTGAAAACATAAGAAAAATATCACCTTGGGAGGCTTTTATGGAGGACCAGAAAAAAAGAACAGAACCGAACCGAACCAAGAGTCAGGGTCCACAGAGAACAGAGTGCAAGGAAAAGGAACGTTGAGAAGATTCTATGACAGCCAACATGTCAAAGTCAATCAAATATTATGGCAATCAATTTGACGTGGTCACGTTACGCTTCGATTGGTTGGGGATTTATTTATTGCAGCATGGCGGTCGGTAGGGCCAAGACCAAAAGGGGAACATAACATGACCAGAACAGAACACAAAACAAAAGCAACGAAGAGAGAAAAAAGGCAAAAAGTTATAAAACTTATATGTACATATAACATATTCTTCTGTGCCTTTTTGGCACCACAGCAGGGGGTCACTCGTCCGTCAGTCTCTCGCATTGTACCGCTGCACACTGTCCTCTCCTTTCCTGCTCTCGGTTCCGTCAGGTGGTCGAGATAAGGATAAAAAGCGTGTTATGTAAATTTCCGTAGAAACCAAACGGAATGTCAAAATCAAACCTTTTTTCCTTTTTGGTTCTCCCTCACCCCCTTCTCTGTTGTTTTTATACCCTTGCAAAATGGGTATTGACTTTTTAGATAGAACGTTTTTCCGCTTTGACGCCTCTAGTTAAGGAAAGAGTAACAACTTGCAAGGGTATACGAATTCGGCACAGCCGATGCTAGCCCCGGCCCTCTGTATTTTTTTTTTGTTAAATATATGACTTTTTGGCCAAATTGGAAATTTATTTGTTTACGCGCATCCTGTTCTGGAGCTGGGACATAATGGACTATCGGTTAAGAGGCACACGGGAGGAGGACTTAAAAGTCATGAAAATTTACAACATGGCTTCGAATAGTGGAGGGTAGACTTTTTTTTTTTGTTTGATCGTCTGACAAGTTGTAGTTACTTTCCTATTGGCCGTACAAAAAAAACATTTATTTGGAAGTTCTGGCTCGTAAATTTTAATTCGAATACCAGATTCGCCCTCTTCTTATATATGTATTTACATATATGTACATATGTATATATCCCACATAAGTATGTCGTATATTTATGTGATTTTGTGATTTATATGATTTCTGTGGCCATAAACTTGAAAGCATATGCGCCACAATAAAATGTATAATTGTCTATCTCTCCTTCTCCTTCCTTCCCAGTCTCTCCCACTCTTGTTTCATGAAAAAAGTGTTAAGCAATGGCCGATTTTCTAAGATGACATACAAATGTTTTCCATTCATTATCACACAATCAAATCCATTAGCCAAGCAAACAAACCTACAACGAATTCTTTTTTTCAAAAGAAAGAAAATCAATTAGAGATTTCTGTCATAATTTTTGGCTCTTTCTTTTATTTTGTTTTATGAACTGATCTCTTTTATCGAGTTGTCATCTTGTCAGTTCCACTGTTTTTGCCAACTGTCACTTATTCTTGTGACAGCAGCCAGTAGTTAGGCGATTGGAGGAGTCGCAAGAAATTGACTTGGTGTCCAAGTTTTCATTATTCTAGTGCTAATTATGTGGCAGCTTTTAAAAAGTCGAAAAAGCATTTATCAATAAAAGAAGCTAAAAAGAACTAACAATAAGAAATATCTCTTAAATGTGATATTGATAGTTTTGTTTGGTTCCAGGAGACGAAAAACTAGACGAGATAGTGCGATATAAAAGAGACATCTTAGACATGTTAGGGCTTTTCTTATCTCAAAAACTACCTCAACACTTCAAATTCACTTTACTCTGGAAAAACTGCATAATAACAAATACGATTAATTCAATTCTTCAAAGTATCTTCCATATTATGCAAATGAAATAGAATTGTTTACATACATTGACTTCACAATCAGAGCGAACCGAAATTGTCATTACATTTATGCAAAAAGCCCGAGTCCAAAGAAATCACGAATCGGCTATAACAGCAAAACATGCAATAATATTATTGCATGGACTAACTACTACCCCTATGTCTCCCCGCCTCTCTTTCTGCCACTTTTTGAAATGTCATTAATAATGGCCACTGACGCCATAACCTAATTGGTGTGCCCGTCCCCAACCACATAGCAGAACAGGTCTCTGATGTGCCACCGCTCTTGTAAGAACGTACAAAATGGCGACCATTTTCATTAAATGGTTGCTAACACAAGGACGAAAGGACTCGAAGTCTGTACTCTCTGTGTGTCTGTGTCCAAAAACGGTTTTAATTATGATAACAGCGCAATTATTCTTGTCAAGATCATTTGGGCATCCAGCTACCCCCACAGCCCCTCCCCCTTCCCCCTCATCCCAAAACACACACACATACACACACACAATCATACAAACATATGCCTTCAGGGTGCTTTGTCTGTCATATTTTCGTCATCCTTTTCCATATCCATTTCTGTTTTTGTTTGTCAATTTGCATACTATCATCGTCATGGCTGTTTTTCATCTCCCACACACTGCCCCACGCCCCCTGCTCACCGCCCTCTCTCGCATACATGAACGCACACTAATTGAATATGTATGAAGCTTGTTGTTCTCGTTATTGTCGTCCTGCTCGCCATTGCCATCGTCGTCAATGTCGACGTCCTAGAATTTAATTTACACTCCACCCAAAAGTCATGCAGTCATTTGGCATGTCTATCAGGGGACCAGGGTAAACCCAATCCCTGCAGTTCCACTCCGATTCATCTCTGTGTCCATTTGTACTCGTCATGTCATCAACGTCCTTTGCCTTGCACAAAGTGACGCACATTTAGCCTGCAACTCGAGCCATCAATTCTTGATTCTCTCTCTTTTACTCACACTCGGTGTCTCTTCATCTCTCCGCTGACTATCTCCTTTGTGTGCATCATGTATCTTCTGCTTAGTGAAATTTTTCCACGGCCGACGGCCTCATTCTTTGGTAATTAATCATTTTCCTCATCATAAACGTGATTTCTTTTCGGTCATTCAAACTGGGCACAGTTGTCTCTCTTTCTCTCTCTCTCTATCTATGTATTTGTCTCTTTTTCCTTCTTTTTCTCTGCATATGTATGCGAGTAGTGAGAAAAAGAGTGTGTGAAAGGAAGTTAAATGTGCCTATAAATGGACCAATCAACTATCCACTAATGATTCCTCCTAAAAAACAAGCTAAATATAAGTTACTGATTTATACACATTCCCTTTACTCTTCCTTCACTTCGTCGCAAATTCTCTTTCCACTCTATGGCTAGCTAGTTAAAAACCTTTGGCAGTAACTTTTAAAATGCAAAATACTTCACCATAAATCGGTTGTATCATTTAACAAATGTAGAAATTATGCCTGAAAACCAAAAAGAAAAAAAAAAGAACCAAAACAAAAATCATCCAAGGAATGGTGGAGGGATGTTACCAAAACAAAAACAGGGGGTGACTCGTGGAAGCAACATATGTTACTCAAAAACCAAGTTCCACTCCGAGCCAGAGTCCGAGTGAGACCCCTATACCGAGACCGTAAGCGCATCCAAAGACGTTAGTCATGGTTTTTGCATAGTTTCTACTGTAACAGGCTGCTGCCCAGGGCTTAATATTGTCTTAATTGAGGGTTAACCGGCGTTGATGATGCGACTTTTGGGTTGTAAGGTTCCCCGCCCTTCTCGGGAACGGCATAACTCGAAGCCCCCGCACTTGTTGGTCACCAGACTTAATGACTTTGACAATGTTCCTCTGGCTCGTCTAATTACACATGGAGACTTTCGAGATTATTTAAAACTTCAATTAAAGTTTTGTTTCCCCTTTTTTACAGGTTTGGTTTCAGAATCGTCGCACCAAATGGCGCAAACGTCATGCGGCCGAAATGGCCACAGCGAAGCGGAAACAGGACGACATGGGTGGCGATAACGATGGCGATTGCAGCGAGACCATGGACAGCGATAATGAGAGTCTCGACATGGGCGAAACTCCAGCTCAAAGTAAACGATGTCGCAGTAGCGGTTCCTCCAATCAGGATAATTATCGTCATTGAAACGAATTTACACAATGCTTGGAATGAAATATAATAAGAATAGAAAACAAAATCAGAAAAGAAAAATCATAATAATATTAAATTATAAAAGCTAACACATAAACACACACATAACAACAACACAAAAAAAAGTATCGCTCAAACTATTTTTGAGTAATTGCTAACCATTTTTTTTAATAGAAGGTTTTGCCACTTTACCGTCTTTTGAAGACAAAATTCATTTCATTAACTTACACACTCTGACTATCTTTCTGCCTCCCGCTATCCATCTCTCTCTCTCTTTCTCTCTCTCCTTACATATACGAATACACACCACTGTTTTAGCCATACTTTGCATTTTATGTAAATAATTATGTTAATTAATAAAGCATATTATATAACTTTTTATGCCCTGTACCCGACTGGGTGCTTTAATACTAAGCAGAAGATTCTAAAATTTGCTATCCTGCAAGGTACATAGGAATACTACATACATATAGGTATGCACGTGTTCAATATCGGCTTGTATCGATTTCGTCCGCTACTATTAATAAAGAGCGAGCGATTGTTGACACTCGTTTATTTGTCATTGCAATTCCAAAAGTGAGTTGAGTTTTTTACATTTTAAGTTTCACCCCTTGGTGGTACAGAGTATCTTAAAGTCGGTGTCCACCGATTTAACACATGGAGTTTTTTTTTCATACAACGTAAGGCACAACAATTTTAACTGAATTTATTACATATTGTATATTTAGTTCTTAAAGTTTTAAATGTAATTTCATGCATTAGAACCAAACTTTAGTTTATAAACAATAAAAGCAAAAAAAAACAAAAAATAAATAACACTAGTTTACACCAAAAATGAACCTTTAAATTGAAGAACCTTGTTGACCTACAATAATTTAAAGTCGGGGAAGACGATTCTGAAATCCGCTTCTTTTACTTAACCACCATTTTTGAAATATTCGCAAAAACCTAGTTTTTAGGCATATGGTTCAAATACTTTCAAATATATATGTCATATGAATCGAAACGTAACATTGTAAATGATAATAATAATTAATAGACCAAATGTGTCCATGTAAAATTTACCAATCGTCCAAAGCGTGCAATGCATAAAAGAAAACATCTTCGGATATATAAAGTATATTTGTGCCTACAGATATTCTTGATCAGCAGGACGAGACTTGTCCATCCGTTTGTCCGTTTGGACCAACGCGAACTTTTCCTAGACCACTTAAGGCACAGCGCGGTAGGCTTGTATGTCTCGGATTCAGCCGGATCGGACCACTATATCACATAGCTCCTATAGAAACGGCAAAGTCACTAGCAGTGGTTTTTTCTCAATAGCTTTGTAACTTTTCTAAGCCATGTCATAAAAGTTAATATTTGTCAGTTTTATGTATATATAATATTAATGACTATGCCGAATTTCATCAAGATCGGGTGACTCATATACATAGTTGCCATAGGAACAGTTGGTTAAAAAGTGATTTAATAAAAAAAATTGTTCTACCAAATTAGGTAATTAATTTCCGCAAATATTTATCCATAATCAAAACTGGGTTTTAATAATTTATAAGATTTTAAATCATAGGCAGCACAAAAGGTGAAGCGGTTGTCTGTATAGCTATTTCAAGAACCACCAAGTTCTATCATCAGCAGACTTCGCTAAAGAATCCACAGTTGTAATGGCCATACCATATCTTCAACGCTAAAAGTAGTTGGGAATTCAAACTACATGAAGCGAGAAAAGAACGGCAAAGCTTGCAACTGCAGATTCCACATTTTTTTTTATGTGCATACCCTTGGGCGCTATCAAAATTAGTGTAAAGGGCTTCGCTTTAACCAACTAACCGTTGCGGCCAAATATTTTGGTTATAGTATATTGTACTATATTCATAATAATTGATCAACATTTGATAACTTTATTATATAGCTGTTATAGAAACATACAATAATTTAATATAATTCAATAAATTTCGACTTCTTAAATAAAACGTTTTTCCGCTTTGACAGCTGTACGTAAGAAAAGAGTAACAACCTGCCAGGGTATCCAAATTTTCTGATTTGTAGTCCATAACATGACTTACCCGATAATGATTTTGTTAACTGTTAAGAAATGGCCCAAAATGTGATCGCTTGCAGTTCATAAAGCTTGCACATGATTCTCACAAACCATGTATCAGTGTAAATTCTAATTCCATACATTTCGATTCATGTGTCTAGCAAATAATCCGGTTCACCACATATTTACGAGTATTTCATTTATTTGTCCAAGAACTAGCTTTTAGCGAATGTGCTCTTCGATTTAAAATTATTGAAGAAACGTCTTCAATGCGAAGGTCACTCGATGTCATTTATTTTTGTAAACTAGTGTAAGAGACAAAACAAATTATTTTAAAAGGCAACATGAAAATAAAAAAATATGATGAATTATTATCATTAATAATGATTATCTACTGCAGTAAATGTACTTAAATGAAATTGTAACTTTAATTATTTCAAATTGATAACAAATAAAATCAAGGATACATGAAGATTAACTTAAATTTTAATTGGGCTCGATTAGCCAAAATGAGCTAAAAACAATTAAAGATGGAATTCCAAGGTTTTGTTTTGTATTGATATAACCCAGATTAAAAATTTTGTTGTTCGTTTTTAACTAAAGAAAAATCGTCGTTGAGATACAATACGGAAGACCTATTTTCATTATATTTCAAGAACTATCCAATAAACCATAAGATTAATATAAATGATTAAAATGCGAAAAGATCAAAATAATAATTATGTACTTTTGATTTTTTATAAAATTAATAACTATTTTTGATTTATATTATTTTAATCAAAAACAACAGCTATTTTTCACTTTAATTACAAATGAAGTCAGTAAGTCGTCTTCTGTAAACCATGCACCAGGTTAAAAAATATTTTAAATTTCAATGTACATACATATGTCTTTTCAATTCTTTTCACATGCCTCATAGCATTTGCTATCTCGCTCAATCTTACCAACACAAATTTGGTAGTTTGGTACATGGCCAAATTTTTAAAAAAACAATATATGCGTTTGTACTAAGCCTGTACACGAACCAAATTTGTTGTCCTTAGCTAGCACAGTATTTGAGAAAAACGGTTTTATTTAATTTGCGGAGGCGGGAGTGGGCGTGGCTTTAGCTTTTATAGTCTCCGAGATCTGGGTGTTCATACGGACAGATGGACAGACGGACGGAGGAACGAACGGACAGACGGACGGACGAACAGACGGACATGACTAGATCGTCTCGGCTGTTGATGCTGATCAACAACATATAACTTTATGGGGTCGGAAAAGCTTCCTTCTAAAAATGAATATACCCGTTGGAAAGAATATAAGAACCATTGCACGCAAACGCAATAGTGATCTTATTCAAATGACTGACAATAGAGATGGGCATGGGCCTCCTTTTTGAGGCACGACACGGCCCAAGTACGGCTGTTGAAAGTTGAGGCCCAGCACGGAATTTTTTTTAGAGGCACGGCACGCATTGACACGGCACGGGGGTATTTAATCAAAAAAAATTTAACCCAATTTTTTGATGTATTCAATAAATTAAAAGAAGTTAAGTATTTTATAAATGCTTTTTAATAAATTTAAACATTTTTCATTAAAGCGGGCGCATATTTTTATGTAAAACTAATATTTTATCTAAATTGCTGCTGTGTTCGTTTTTCATTTCAAATTATGCCAGAATTGAAAAAAAAAGTTCCCTTGGCGGCACTTACTGGTATATCTAAAATATTTCTTGCCAAGGCTTGCAAACTTTGTAGAGTACTGTTTTTTTTCCAGAAATCTGAAACATGTCACAAATCAGTCATTGCTAAATATTTATCAATTTCTATTTTTACAGAACTTCAGTTTTTCTTTTTTTTTTTAACTATTTAAGTCCATAAATTTCGAAAACGCATGGCTCCTGCGTACAGTGGTTCTTTCTGTACCGCGCTTTTCGTGTCTGCCGTGCCTACCGTGCATCTAAACTTTGGCACGGTAAGACACGGTAATTTTTATACCCTTGCAAAAGGGGTATATTAATTTTGGTCAAAAGTGTGCAACGCATAGAAGGAAGCATCTCCGACCATATAAAGTATATATATTCTTGATCAGCACGACGAGATGAGTTCAAATAGCCATGTCCGTCCGTCGGTCCGTCCGTCTGGATCAACGCAAACTCCTCCTAGACCGTAAGAGCTACAGAGTTGAAATTTTGCATGTAGGCTTGTATATACTGCAGGCGTTGTATATCTCGGATTCAGCCGGATCGGATCACTATATCATATAGCTCCCATACAAATGACAAAGTCACGAACAGTAACTTTTCTCAATAACTTCGTTATTTTCTGAGCTATTGTCGAAATTTAATATTGGTGAGTTAATTACACATATAAACGACTATGCCAAATTTGATCAAGATCGGGAGACTATATCATATAGGTCCCATAGGAATGATCTTTCGAAAACAGTGACTTTTGTCAATAACTTCGTTACTTTTGACTCGATTCAAATTAAATATTTGTTAGTTTAATGTATCTGTTAATGACTGTGCCAAATTTGATAAGGATCGGGTGACCATATCGTATAGCTCCCATAGGAACGTTTGGTGGAAAAGAGTGACTTTGATCAATATCTTCGTTATTTCCTATGCTAAGATTGTAGGCCGTTCTTTCGGAAACATTAGCCTTTTTAGGAAAATAAGGAAAGAGTTACCAAAAATGTTGCAAGGGTATACAAACTTTGACGCGGTCGAAGTTAGCCCCGGCCGTCTGGTTTTAAATAGGCACGGCACAGCACGGGCACGGCACGGCCCATGCCCATGTCAGGCTGACAATATACATCCAAGTTCTGGATGTTCATACAGAAGGACACGGCTAGATCAAACCAGAAATATAGCATTCCTTCCATTTCAAGTATTTTAAAACCTACAAGTCGTAATTATACAGGCAGAAGGAAGCTTTAAGCATAAAGTATATATATTCTTGATCAGCATCAACAGCCGAGTTGATCTAGCCACTTCCGTCCGTATGAACAGGTGTTCAGGTAGATCTCGGAGAATATAAAGGCTAGAGCCACCAAATTTGGTATGTAGTTTCGTGTGGTATGGACAGGTATCGATTTTGTTTCAAATTTTTACCAACGCCCCCTGCCGCCCCCGCAAATTGAATAAAACCGACTTTCTCAACAACGACAACAACTAGAGACACCAGGTTTGGTATGTATGTATATTTGTTTAGTAAATGCGCACATTTTCTATGTGTCAAGATTTTGCCACGCCCCTTTCCGATCCCGTAATTTGATAAAACTCCCGTAGTTTTCTACCTTGCGCAGTCAAATTAGGCACACTTAAATTTGATACTAATATATAAAATACAAAATTTGATCAAAATCGGACTAAAAATAGCCAAGTATGCATATAAATGTTTTTCCATAAGGCCGGAGTTGGCCGTTGGCTGGTTGGGGCGCTAGGGTGCTCGTACGCTTGAGTGAGCGAGATACTAAGATATGCTTGTAAAAAGCATATGAACAGAATTTTTTTAAAGTACTTGAAGGCATTTGTTATTATAAATTTCAAATATTTGTTCTACTGGTGTATGGTATGCCTAAATACTTACATCATTTTTGATTAGTTTTAGTTTCGAAAAGATTGTTGTACAGAATGCATTGCTTATGGCAACAGTGAAAATCGGTGTAGTATTATAATGCTCGACAGATCATTATCCAACTGAAATATCACAATAAATTAAAACAATTCTAGTCAAATTGGGCGCAGAATTGAGCAACGTGTAACGCGTGTAACCTAAAGTAGACTCCGTTTATAAGTATTTGGTAATCTGTTTCCATTAGGCTTTACCTGTAAATGCTCCCGAGCAACTCTATAATTACCTATAAATCTATAAATACCAAAAAAGTTTAAATTCTTGTTTACTTTCTATACTATTAACTTGAATTCTATAATACTTGCAAGAGTATTTTAATCAAGGAAAATCAAAACATCGAGAGTTTAAGTTGTCTTGTCAAATTTATAGAAACTAATTCCACTGGCAAATGAATGTTATTTAGCCGGCCACCACTGTAGCTTTATCCTATTTACCTACCCTCGTCAAAATTATTCCGAAATCCGGACAAAAACCAAACGATATAGGTATACCATATAGGTATGTACCAGCACTTTAGCAGTTCAATGCGCTCAACGGCCAACACCCATCAGTTGCATTGTGCGAGGCTCTGAGACTCATAACAATTACCAAACCGGAAATCTGCTTACACACAATACTAAGAGTCAATGGCACTGGATGATGGCAATCTGTCATAAATGTTCAAGTCAAAAGAATTGAAGATCTCACTATGCAGAAGCAAGGTGTAGACAAATAAAAGAAAACGTCACTGAAGGTGAATGGGAATGGGTGAAAAGAATCAACTAAAACCATAAGATTGATTAACTGTCAATCAAATAAGTGAATAAAATCGAACAACGTAAGAGAGTGTGGGTGGAGAGGGGTATGAGGGAACAGGGAGCAAAACAAACAATAAATATCATCAAATTATTAATGCTCACCCCAAAAGAGAAGGAAACACTTATGAAAATGAAACTATATGCAACAAGTTGAGATTAAAAATAGAGAGATTAGAGATGGAAATTTTCGATATCGGTAGGTACACATTGAATTAAAACCTTTCATATGATAGATATCGGAATTCGCTTAAAAAAAGTTGTACCTAACTGTTTAAAACTGGTGAAAGGTAGCAAGGATACAGCAGGGCATAGTCTCCACAGGTCAGTTGATATTCTTTATGTATGTATATTGTTTTTGACCAAGATTATATTTCGAGTTATGGTTTCTATTAGAGCTATATAATAAAGTCATCCCATCTTGTTCATTAAAAGGTATATTAAACAGATACATGTAATTTTTTTTAAGTAGTCATGAAGTTATTGAGAAGTGTGGGTTCTCTCCAGCAAAGTTTGCTTTGATGCAGAAAAATGATATACCCAAAAATAAATATACCCATTCGATATATCTCTATATGCCAGTGGTTGCAGAATATGAATATTTTATTAGTGATTTCATTCTTTTTACTCAGACATATATATGGGAATTTTTTAAAATCACGTTGCCATAACTAGCAAATGAATTACTGTTGAGCACAGTCAGCCAGTTAATGACTTCAGTCTGTCGCAACTACCGAATAGCATTGTTAACTCGTATCTAATGGAGCACACACATTAATCATACCTTAACTCGAAACACAAAAGTACGAGTCTATGCATATGTATGTAAAATTTTTGAAAACTTCATTCAAAACTCCATTAGCAAAACATTGATAATTGACTAGGGAGACCCATTAGCACTATGGATAAAAAGCCGCTGGTATTACGTTGTATAATTCCAGAGCGGACCGAACAAGCAGATCAAACATCAATTAAAACCGTCGAAAAGCAATGTTTAAAAGGAAATTCGGCAAACTCATTCCTTAGGCACGTTTTTCGTTCAAAATCTCTCTGGAATCTGTCTCATTCGCAGGCAACTTCCTCACACTTCCGTTCCTTTTATTTCCTTCCATATTTTTCGAATTTTTGTTGTAGTACACGCATAAAGTCAATTTCTAGCAATTGTCGAGTAAGTGTGAATTGCCATTGAAATTGCCTTTTGCCATTTGCCAGCTGCACAGGCGTAGAGCTGCGTACCGAGTTCGTGTCGTTCTGATCGGTTTTCTCCAGGTAAAGGAAAATACTGCTCCTAAGCCGCTTATTGAGGCCTGAGGTTAATAGAAACTCACAAAATAACAATAAGCCCGACATGCCATACAATATATTGCTACGTGTCCCAGGTGAAGAATTTGGCTTAGGGACCGGGATCGGTTTTGTGACCTTTTCTGTCTTCGATAATCTGCATGCTGAATAATTTTTTGGTTTTGCGAGATTGCGAACTTTTGTTTTGTTGTTGTGTTTGGTTTGTTTGTATTTGACGAGTCAAATATAATTGATTAATAAGGCTTACCTTAAATCTTTTTTATTTTGCAATTAGATACGATAATCCGAAAATCAGTTCATATTATTGTTTAAATATTTCTAGCTTGGGCATATCAGCGTCAATGAGTATTATGGCATTTTAAATTTATGCGGATAAAAGTATTTACCTATAGATTCAACTTATTTGCCTTTTCAATGGTTATTTTATTAAACCAATCAGTCAATACACTCTTACTTTTTGTGGATTGAAGTTTTCGAAATGCCATGGTAGTCAAAAATATTGAAAACGATGATATGTAACCTTTTAAGTTTCAATAATGCAAAGGAAACAAATTGTCATTTTCGACACCAAGTTTGGGGAGAATCAATCAGTGCTTAATTATTACGCAAATTCCGTAGTGTGTATTTCAGACATCATTATCTGGAGGGGAAGGAGCAGCAATCGATACAATCATCGCCTGCTCATCTAGCGACAAGAATAAATGCCATGGAAAATGATGAGAAACGAAGTGTAGCCCACTCTTGGTCATAAATAGTCCAGGATACTTGTGAGTGTCGCCTACCCAATATGTACTCCACTTTCACACACATACAGTTTCAGAAAGCATTTAGCTCTGACAATGTCAAGCAGGCCAGACCAGACCAGACCATCCCAACCTCCAAACCCTTTTTCCCCAATTTCAAATGACACCTCATGAATGTCTGCCCAGCTCCACAAAAAAAAAAAAAAACCAAAAGCCAAAAAGGAACAAAACAGACACTCTCGATGGAGTGGAGGGAGAGGCTACTAAATTGTCCCTCGACACAAATTCGAAATCGATAAATGATAAAAATCAACACAAAACTTCACAGGGATGCTCTCGCCGCTTTTTCGCTACTTCCCTCATTTGCTCGCTTTTACCTCTCCTACTCTTACTCTCTTTCTCTTGATCTCCTTGTATCGCTCGCTCCCTCTATCTCTATTTCTCTTAGGCTTCCCGTCTGCCTGTCTCTCGTTTGCACACAAATGATGGCGGCTAGGAGATGTCGCTTCATGAAGCTTTTATTGTCTGTCTATTTCTAAGCTTTGTACATGGACTCCCCGAATGTATTGCTATCTCACTCATTGGTTTAGACTGTTGTAAGCTCGTTGACTCTCTCTTTCTAACACACACTTCTTATCTCTCTCTTGCACTACTAGTGTGCAGCAAATTTTTGAAAACTTACCAAATTGTTTTCGTTTTTAGGGGTTCGACGGGTGGATTTCAATGCTGAAATACGAGATTGCTTCTTTTGGGGGATGTCTATTTCTGGGTGATGAACGAGTGGTGGGTGTACTATTTAATGAGTTGGCATGGGAGGCTAGGATGGAAAAGGACTCAATGGAATGGAACCCGATTGAACGGGTGGATGGGTGGTCGAAGAGGAAGACCATGCAATGACCTTTGGATAGACAAATATAGCACATTGTTATGCCGCATCTTTGTTTCGCCTTTTTGTTTCAAGTCGTTGCCTTCTATTGCCATTAAATTTAAATATTGTTTGTTTATAGCAAAACAATGTAACGAGTATCTCTATTTAATGAGCATTTATTCTCGAACAGAGTTGCACAAGCTAAAAAAGGATTTAATCAGTATGTAGAAGAAAGTCAATTATTACAAAAGCGTTAAATTAAAGTAAGAAGTAAAATCTGATTCTCGTATATTTTTAATGAACTTAAAAATACTTTGGTTATATTATTTGGTTCAAGCCTAAAATGTAGAAAAAAAAATGTACAACGAATAAGAATTAAGAATAAAATGTTTGATCCTAGTGATCGCAAGGGCATACGACCTTAACACATTTCGTAACTAGGATGTATCACGATGAGAATAGTTAAGATGAATAAAACTGATAGTTTTAATAAAAAAATATCAAAGAAGCTAACTTCTAATGCCGAAGTTTATTTAGCCTTGCAGTATTTGGCAATAATATTTTTACTTTTCGAAATTTCTTTCCCTGCAACTCAATTCATCAATACACAAACAAAACATTATTTCTCTTATTACTAAAATTTTTTCTTCTTCTTCCATCATTCCCTAAGCAAAGCACGGCACACATACACATACAGTTCATGTAGCGTTGCGTCTGTGTGTGTATGCGTGTGCTCTGTTGTTTTGATAATAACGTAGTAGCCAGCAAGCAGCGCTTGAGCCTATTTATATTGATTGTAACTTGTGTTCTATTTATCCGATCGGATTGAAATTTTGGGATCTGAGGTTTTTTACCAAATACTATCAAATTGGTAAATTTCCTGGGGATACTTCAATTTTTATGAAAATGTTACTTCTAGAGCTATATGATATAGTGGTCCGATCCTGAGAATTTTCATACTTTATCTTACCCGGGTAGTAAAAACCCTTTACATTTAAACTGTTAGATTGCTGTATTAGACTTAGGTAAACGGACTACCTTAAGTTAGGTTCCAGTAATTAATACATTTCAAATAGAAAACTTTTTAAAAAGTTTGGCAGTAAAAATGTTTGTTTTATTAGCTTTTAGTAAGTTTCATTTTAGTAGGTTTTATTAGCTTTAGTCCGAATTAATATAGAAAAATAACTTTCCATTGAATATTTGAAAGAAAATTGGTAAATTAATGACCAGAAGTCAAGAGTGTGTTAAAATAGTTACAGTTCTAAGTAGAACTCATTCTTTCAACTCCTTCTAATAGGCATACCCAAAGTAATTTGTTTTAATTAAAAAACACAAAAGTAAAGCTAAATCAACTTGGACTGTTAATGAGCTGAGCTCCGCTTTTGAGTTCTAGCAGTGGCCTATCAAAATTATACATATGAAACACGTAGCATCAGAAAGACAAAAAAAAAAAAGGAAATCAGGCGAGAGAAGGTCAAAATGCAATCAAGCCGAGTCAGAGAGAATAGGTTGCAAAATAAAAAATAGTCAAAAAAGAAGCTCATTTTGTTCATTTCACCTGGGCTGTATGTGTGTGTGTGTTTGTGGTTGTGAGTGAGAGAATGAGTAAATGAGTGATAAGAAAGTGAGTGAATGTGTTGTTACCACGCCCACATATTGCCATGCGCAAAATGGCTAGCGTTTCGATTCCATTTCGTTCCGTCTACTGCGCATGAGAGATTTTCTACATCATTGAAGAGAAGCTAAAAGTAAGAGAAAAAGAGATGGCAAGCCTCTGTGAGAGAGGGAGAGAGTGAGAGAAAGAGAGAGAGTGAGAAGGTGAGCACAAGTGGTTTGAACAGTGGGGAATGGGTATAAATTCGCTGGCGTTTTTAACGCGCTCGACATGAAAATGAGCATGAAACGTGCGACAAGCGATGGACTCCATTTTGAGTTTATTGTTTGATGATTTGAACATTTTTTATATGCATATCTCAGCAAGTATGTGAGAGGTCGTTGGTTGGATACTTTCCGTTCGCTAGTTACTTAACTCAAACATATTCGCCTCCTTCACAAGCATTACTGGGTTATTTTCTGCCACCCAACCGAAAGTCTATAAATATCAGGCATTTTAGTCGCAATCGTTGCACTTGCTCTTTTTAATTTGCTTTCTATTTTGCCTCTTTTATTTCCTCTTTATGTCTATCCGCCTTTCAGTTTGTTTGTCTATCTTACATCGTTCTCTCGCAGTTATCAATGATTATTGCGCTTTGATTGACAATTTAACAACAAGTGAAATGCAATTAATTTGTCATATAATGCATGCGTTACGAATATCTCATCAATTTCTATTGTTTAAACGTTTATCACCTATGAAGTTAATTAATTTCCCATTTTTATTTTGCAATGGTATTTAAGAAGACATCTATTGATATTAAAAGGCATTTCGTTATCATTTTCAGGGAAAACATTAAAATTGTTAGCTTTGAAGCGAAAAAAAAGCAGTTAAAATATGATTGTCCAAACTTTTTTTAATGAAAATAGGTAAACTAAACTATAAACTTATTAATAAGTGAAAAAAAATTAACAATATGTTTCAATTAACAAAAGAAAATAACAAAAAACAAAAAAAGGAACAAAAAGTAACTGCCAAGGAAGTGTTTACACATCTCGCTTTTTCGTTTCTTTTTGTCGCATATTCTAAATTTACCGTTGTTTCCCGGAATTTTCCGATCGACAACTATGACTGCTTCAATTTTTTGTGTGGTCTCATTATTAGTTGGCACAATTACTCCGGTAATGGGAATATTTTCAAAAAATAAAAATGCCAGGCAAACGTGTACCATTTGATATGGCCCAGTTGGTGTATTATAATCACACATTGGGTAAAACTGCCACAGAGATTGCCCAAATGTTTTTGATTTCTCGGAAAACGGTATATAATATAATAAACCGTGCCCAAAAAGAGGGTAGGCTCGAGTCAAAGCCCGCAACTGGACGGCCTCGCCTTTTAACACCCAGGGCAGAGCGGATTATGCTGCGAAAAGTGGACGAAAAACCAACTTTTTCGACCCGGAAGCTTGCCAGAGACCTGCAGGAAGAATGTGGCATAACCATTCCCGGGAAAGTGTTTGGAGTGCGCTAAAGCGATTTCTCATCCCGAGCAGCCCGGAAAAAACCACTGATGTCGGCAGATCACGTTCAACGACGTTTAACGTTTGCTAGATTGTACGGAAATCAGCAAGATTCATATTGGGATGATGTAATATTTTGCGATGAATCAAAAATGATGCTGTATTACAACGATGGTCCAACTAGAGTGTGGCGCAAACCCCTAAAAGCCCTCGAGAACAAAAATATAATACCGACTGTTAAATTTGGAAAACTTTCGGTAATGGTCTGGGGGTGCATCTTAAGCAAAGGAGTTGGAGATTTATGTTTTATTGAGAACACCATGGATGCTGGACAGTACTTGGACATTTTGCGCACACATTTAGTAGCCAGTGCCAACAAATTTGGGTTCTTTGCCAATGGTAAGCCTTCTTTTAGGTTTTATCAAGACAATGATCCCAAACATAAGGCAAATGTTGTAAGGTGCTGGCTGCTCTACAACTGTAAAAATGTGTTGGATACACCAGCTCAAAGCCCGGACCTAAATCCCATTGAAAATTTGTGGGCTTATCTGAAGAAGCGAACCACCAAGAGACATCCTAAGAACAAAACGGAGCTGAAAACCATTGTTTTGGAGGAATGGCAAAATATCCCACTGGAATATGTCAGAAACCTGGTCCAATTAATGAATAGACGCTTGGGAGCAGTCATAGATGCCAATGGTGGCCACACAAAATATTAGTTTTAAGTACCAAGTAGTTAAACGCTGTAATGAATTAATTGTTTTAGTTGTGTAAACACTTTCTTGGCAGTTACTTTTTGTTCCTTTTTTTGTTTTTTGTTATTTTCTTTTGTTAATTGAAACATATTGTTAATTTTTTTTCACTTATTAATAAGTTTATAGTTTAGTTTACCTATTTTCATTAAAAAAAGTTTGGACAATCATATGTATTTTAACTGCTTTTTTTTCGCTTCAAAGCTAACAATTTTAATGTTTTCCCTGTGTGTAAACACTTTCTTGCCAAACTGTATATGCACATATATGAGTGTGTACATAGAGTGGTGGTGCGAAATTTGGGCAACTCGGATTTTCGTTCTTTAATTCTGAGCTTGTGTGATTTTTGAAGAAAGTTATCACACAATTCTAACAGGTTAATTTATAGCTTGAGTTTGTATTAAGTGGATGAATCGTAAACTTTGTCTATCAGCACTATATTTTTCAAAATTTGTAGAATTAACAATTCACTCAACTAACTCTTGCGAACATGTTTAGGGCAAGTAAAATTAAGCTGAACTGTACACTATCTGAAAACAATGAAAGCCATGAATTAACAAATAGCCAACTACCTCGTTTAATCTGAAAACAATAAGAAACTACTTGCTTCTGCAATACTTATACCAACGCCATTAGTTATTTCAGTTTTTATCAGGTTTCCAATTTCGAAATAGGATTAAAAATACATATACTTTTTTATAAAATTTACGAAATAATTTTTATGCATTTAAATTAGTAGTTTAAAACAAAATGTTTGTTTTTTTTTAGCATTTGAAGAATGTTGTGTAATTTGAATTTGAAATTTGAGGTAAATTGAAATAAAACAGACAAAGATATAGCGCTTCAACTGATTGGACTTCTGTGAAGCTGTTTTGCGTATAAAAAACTTTAAGTCGGTTTTCTAACGAACAGCATTTTCAAGTTGGTGAGCACTCTAGCGGGAAAACCACTTCAACACTCGTTTTAAAATTTTTCACAAAAGTTATACACGTGAATGAACAGATCGTGACGCAGCGCTTTTTGTTTTTCAATTAATTTTTTTAGAATTAAATTAAATTAAATTAAAATTGATCCGAATTAGGCAACAAGTCACTTTAATTCAATGTCATCTAAGTTTCTATATTTCATTCACCTATGTATTCACATGTATTGGAGTGAGATCTATTCGGGGATTCAGAGGAGGTATTCACAATCTTTGATACTGTTATTCTTGAGTTTGAACCGCGCCGGAAGTAGCGTTTCAGTTTATAATGCACTGGTCATTTTAAACTTTGTTTCTGTTGAAGAGCAATCCATTCAAAAACCAGAGGGCCGGGGCTAAATTCGACCGCGTCGAAGTTTGTATACCCTTGCAACTTTTATGGTAACTCTTTCCTTACCTATAGCCATCAAAGTGAAAAAACGTTCAAGCTAAAAAGGCTAATGTTTGCGAAAACAATCTTAGCATAGGAAATAACGAAGGTATTGCTCAAAGTCACTGTTTTCCACCGATCGTTCCTATGGGAGCTATATGATATAGTAACCCGATCTTTATCAAATTCGGCACAGTCATTAACAGATATAACAAATATTTAATTTGAAAGCAATCGCGTCAAAAGTAACGAAGTTATTGAAGAAAGTCACTGTTTTCGACCGATCGTTCCCATTGGAGCTATACGATATAGTCTCCCGATCTTGATCAAATTTGGCATAGTCGTTTATATGTATTATAAACTCACCAATATTTAATTTCACGACAATAGCTCAGAAAATAACGAAGTTATTGAGAAAAGTCACTGTTCGTGACCTTGCGGTTTGTATGGGAGCTATATGATATAGTGGTCCGATCCGGCTAAATCCGAGATATACAACCCCTGCAGTATATACAAGCCTATATGCGGTCTAGGAGGAGTTTGCGTTGATCCAGACGGACAGACGGATATGGCTATTTGAACTCGTCTCGTCATGCTGATCAAGAATATATATACTTTATATGGTCAGAAATGCTTCCTTCTATGCGTTGCACACTTCTGACCAAAATTAATATACCCTTTTTGCAAGGGTATAAAAAAGCAAACGACGCGTAGTATTGTTTATTAAACGTTACTAAATTAGTAGAATTTTACAATAAAACTGTTGGATAATAAAGCGGTAGTTCAATGTGTCGTAATACCCTGTTGCCATTTACAATTTACAGAACTTATTTCAACTCTGCCTTGCATACTGGTTCCGAAGCGGTTTTTTTTTTGGGATAAGTTACATTTTGCGCATTGAAATGATGTAGGCTTGTTAATATAAACTTAACGTTTTTGTGTTGCAATTGGGCCTGAGTTCGCCGCAATCGACGTAGAACCAATATAATAAGCCTCGATTGCATACTTTTAGGCATAACGTACATTTATTTCGTTGATTACATTTTTTTAAATCAATTGTTGCCGTCATGCATAAACAGAAAATATATAATCTTAATATCTTTAAATATTTATGATTTTAAATTATTATCATCAAAAAGTGATTTTACATAATTAAAATTATAATTTTAAAGTGTATAATTTATGATAACAAATTTATTTCTTATATAAATCGTGCATATATGTATATATTTTTTAAGGGTTTATGCATAAAAATCGACTTTGCACTAAAGTGACTTATTCGATTAATATCCCTATTGGGTGTTCTATGCAATGTACTTAATACATGGTTGCGCATCTCAGCAAAAGGATGCGACCATTGATAATCAATGGGATGGAGTAATTCATTCACACTATTTGCGAAAATCTTCAATTAACATTAAAAGCCAAAAACTTTGTTATTTATGGCCTTTTAATTTAATAGGATGGGTGGTTTCTAGAGTAAAATGTGGAACCCTCCATTTAGTAACTCAATTTCGGGTGAGGCGTTTTCCCTCGCTTCCTCACAGTTAGCACTGTTGCAATGTCAAGTTCATAATCCAACACATATGAGGGTTGAAAACGCAAAAACCCAGATACACGATATTAAGGAGATCAAAAATGGAATACATTTAATCGGCAAATGTTCATTTTTTCTATTTTTTGGGTGCTTATGCGAACAATTTTTAATCTATAAATATCAATGAAAATCAATTTCGTGTGCATGAGATGGTTTTCGGAAAGCAAAAAGACGGGATTAATTGCAGATGTTCACATTTTCGGTCCGTAAATTTTTGCAAAAGTGTCTTTCGAATATTTTAATAAGCATATAAATGCATATATGTATGTATGTATGTGGGCATTTCCGCCGAAGTGTCAACCAAAAGCTAAAAATTAAACAATCTTGGAACTCTTTGTTTTTTTTAAGTTCTTATCAGAAGATGTTTAAATTTTGATATTATATGTATATATGTTTACCGTAATGAGCAAATCGAATCGAAAAAATCAATATTTTTTTGGAGCACTTTTAATACCTTTTTTATACCATACACCCATAGGGTGAAATGGTATATTAAAGTCGCCAAAATGTATGTAACAGGCAGAAGGAAGCTTCTCCGACCCCACAAAGTATATATATTCTTGATCAGGATCAACAACCGAGTCGATCTAGCCATGTCCGTCCGTCCGTCCATCCGTCTGTATTAACACGCAGATTTTGGAGACTATAAGAGCTAGAGCCACCAAAATTGGTATGTAGACTCGTGTAGGAATTTTAGCCACGCTTCCTTACGCCCCCAGAATTTACATAAAACTGTTTTTCTTAAAAAGTATAACAGAGAGAGACCTCAAATTTGGTTTATAAGTATACTTACATATATACAGAAAATAATTGTTCCAACTTTTTGCCACGCCCCCTTCCGCCTCCGGAATTTACAAAAAAATGATTTGAGAGCTACCGACATTAAATTTGGTATGTAAACTAGCTTAATAGACGCGCAGATATTGACTATTTAAAAATTTTGCCACGCCCATTTCCGCCCCGCAAATTAAACAAAACTGATTTTTTCGAAAACTAACAAAGCTAAAGTCACAAAATTTAGTATGTATACTGGCTTAGTATGCGCGCAGAATATATATATTTTACTATGTTGCCACGCCCACTTCCGCCTCCATAATTTAGAAAAAACCGATTGGCTCTTGCAACTTTTTGACCATCGCGATAAAATTTGGCAGACTAATAAATCTTATCTATTTCTATCAAACTACCAAATTTTTTTTAAAATGGGACTAGAAACATGCAAAATATACGTATGAACGTATTTTGCTACGCGATCCATAAGGGCAGAATTGGCCGTTGGCTAGTGGCGGCGCTAGAGTGCTCGTGTGTTTGTAGAGTGAGCGAGATAGCATATGGTTATGAGGCATGTTAAAACAATTTAATAGACATACATTTGGTTTTCGAAATTTTAAATATTTCACCTGGTGTATAGTATACCCAAGTCGGCAAGACGACTTACTTACTTCATTTTTAAGCTTTTACAAGGTAAAAAATTTTTTTTGTGAACTAAAATTTATTAAATATTCCAAAAATTTTAAAGTCTGTCCGTTTGACACGGTATGTACGAAATACTACCGTTCTAAGTAGTAAGTTCAGTGCATTTGGCAAGCTAAACTGCATCGTAAAAATTTGTTTTTTATTTTTATATATACATATATATATATATATATATATTTAATTTTATGACCACACATACATATCTGTATTACCCTGCATGGAAACACTGTCCGTTCGACATGTCCGTGCGAAAAAATGTTATCTATTTTTTTTAAGCAAACTATTAAGGTTTTGTATATGAAACAAACATATTTTCAAAATGCCATTCCGTTGTTTTCGTGCAAATATCGTCATATTTTACAAAATTAAAAAAAATACACTACAGCTTAAATAAAGTTCAACACAAGAGGCATGTAATAACGTAAAAAATTATTTAAAAAAGTGTAGTGTTCTAACTTTTTTAACAAATTTTCAAATAATCTACAATAGGACCATTCGTAAATAAAATAAATTAATTTCAGCCATTTATTTAAAAAAATTTGTATTTGTAAGACATTTCACTCCAAAACTGAAACATCAATTGGAAAAACCCTAGTCGGAACACTAGGCGTTTTGAGGCATTTAAGGCTTCTAAATAGATTTGAATTCAAATTCAAATTTTAATGACGAAAGCGTAACGCATCTGGTTATATCTCGTTTATACTCTGTCGTGATTCAATTCAAATTTACTAATTATAATTATTTAAAACAAGAATAAAAGAAGAGCCCCATTAACATTTGCAATATAGCTGTCCGATTTTTTATTGTTATACCCTTGCAAAAAGGGTATATTAATTTTGGTCAAAAGTGTGCAACGCATAGAAGGAAGCATCTCCGACCATATAAAGTATATATATTCTTGATCAGCACGACGAGACGAGTTCAAATAGCCATGTCCGTCCGTCCGTCCGTCCGTCCGTCCGTCTGGATCAACGCAAACTCCTCCTAGACCGTAAGAGCTACAGAGCTGAATGCATTTTGCATGTAGGCTTGTATATACTGCAGGCGTTGTATATCTCGGATTCAGCCGGATCGGATCACTATATCATATAGCTCCCATACAAATCGCAAAGTCACGAACAGTGACTTTTCTTAATAACTTCGTTATTTTCTGAGCTATTGTCGTGAAATTAAATATTGGTGAGTTTATAATACATATAAACGACTATGCCAAATTTGATCAAGATCAGGTGACTATATCATATAGCTCCCATAGGAACGATCTTTCGAAAACAGTGACTTTCTTCAATAACTTCGTTACTTTTGACGCGATTGCTTTCAAATTAAACATTTGTTAGTTTAATATATCTGTTAATGACTGTGCCAAATTTGATAAGGATCGGGAAGCTATATCATATAGCTCCCATAGGAACGATCGGTGGAAAACAGTGACTTTGATCAATATCTTCGTTATTTCCTATGCAGAAGAAAAACTAAGATTGTAGGCCGTTCTTTCGGACACATTAGCCCTTTTAGCTTAAACGTTTTTCCACTTTGAAGGCTATAGGTAAAGGAGAACTTACCAAAAAAGTTGCAAGGGTATACAAACTTTGACGCGGTCGAAGTTAGCCCCGGCTCTCTGGTTTTTATTTTATTTTTGTTTTGCTCCTTTCGGTTTGAGCGTATTTCGGGTTTAGCGACGTAAACACCTCGAAAAATTTGTAGTCTCTGAAATCATCCATTCCCAAATCATTCTTTGCTTATGCATAGGTTGAAATCCCCTTTGAAAAATAAGTGCTAGGCAGCCCAGATATAAGTTTTCCAAAATTAGATATCTAAAACGTGACTATTGATACCAATCTATTATGAAGCCGCTAAAAAGGCAAAAAGTAAAAAAGCATCCGCTTTCATCGGTGTCCTGTTTCATTTTCCCCAAATTCATAATACCCACAGTTTGTATGCTTTCAATAAGTGTTTCAGCTTTTCTGATCTGATATTATTCTGCTCACTTTCTCACATTCAACTGAGGAATTAATAAACAAGAAACAAGACGATAACTAATTATGTAGGTATCTGAAATAATAGTTTGTCAGAGATCTACCCCGTCCATGGCATTCCTGATCAATCCGTCCTCAGCACGGCGCCCTTTCAAAAACGCATTTATCACACTTTAAGCGGGCTCTTTTGCTTGTAATTCTGCTTGCCAAGCTGCGCAATTAAAGATCAGACAACACACAGAAAAAAAATAAAAAGACTAAATCGTACAAATTTCAAAAAAGTCATTGAGCTGCAAAATTAGCAAGGATAATGGCAGCGGTGAAAACACAGGGCAAGGAGGCATTCAGGGATTTCGATTCAATTCATTTCGTTTAGGGGTCGTGCCAAAAGTCGACATCATCAGCTGCTGCATCATTTGCTTCCGTTTTTACGAGGGGTGGATAATATGACGGCTTTAAATGGACAATCTGGTTCAGGTATCTCTTCCTGCGCTCTCTGTGCGCACAACCGGAAATCGGATCATTGAGTTCGCCCATTCAGGTTTCACTTCGACTACGACGAGTGCGGGGCGACTGTTGCTTTGACAAATCCAAAAAAGAAAAAAAGAGACGGAACAGACGAAACCCAGTCAATTTTTTTTTTTTTTTTGATTGATCACCATTACCCAATTAGTGTAAATGCGATTATGTATATGAGTGAGGGAACTAAATGATTTTTGAAGAAAGGAAAAGTAGAGAAAATTATGTGCACTGGCAGAAAATGAGTGTTCAATTTACGAGTATCCTAATTCCAACCAGATATTGTAAATAATCCAGCTTCTTTGCAGCATAAATGTATACATACATTTTTTTTTTTAACGTTTAATATATTTTTGTTGAATATACTCTTAAATTAGAGCCTAACAACAAGTTTGAGATATTTTTCTTAGTCTAGTAGTTATGATAAATCCTGGGGATATTGCAGGCGGCCCTAATCACTTGTTATTGGGTTGGTCTGTCATTTCTTTTAAGACGAGTTCTATTATTAGTTCGCGTAAGGGAATTGGCAAGAACATTTGGGTGTGCATCCAGTTTCGCAGAATACTTTAGTTCTTGACTACCTATTTCAGATTTTACGCTAGGTATATTTAGATCATTTTTGAATGTTGTCGTTCCGTATATACCACGGGGCCCCCGTGATTGATCTTAAAATCTTCGAGTGCGCTCTTTGTATAATATCGACATTGCTGGTACTTGCATTTCCCCATGAAATGCTGCAAAATTTAAATAGATTAATTTTTAGCTCACTGAATACCTTTGCAATGGCTCAGAAGTTACTTTTTAGTTAACTCGAGCTTGCCTACATATTAAATATACAAACGGTGAAAAGTTATTAAAACGCGATAGAAGGGGACAAGTATACGTATTGACTCATCTAATAACTTGTTGTCAGCAAGTTTCGGTTCCTTAATTTCAATCAAGGGGACACAGCGAATGCAATTTTACTTTTTATAAATCTGACAACACCTAAGTCCCAAAACAACACATTAAATGTAGTTACACCCACTAAAAACTCCTTAACTTGATTTTTGTTCATCCAACTTTTAATTGTTATGTCAACCGCCTACAAATTATTTCGTTTTGAAATTTCGCTCACTTAAATTTCTTATTATTTCGACATGACCCATAAATAGGATTTCCCAATGCACTAGGGGAATTTTCTCCCAGTGCACATACCCTCTACACATAAAATGCACGAGTAGTTAAAATGCTGCGTTATTATAGAGCAAATTACTTTTCAGTGCCACACTGTCAGTCCCTCATCAAATCGTGGCAAAACACTTCGTCTTTGAGAAATATATTGTACATAGAATGCAAAATACAATAGAGTTTTTGTTGCCAAATTAATTTTTCACAATTGACTTTTCGACAAAGCAACTCAGACAACAGGACACATTCACTTATTAAAAGTCAACCCAGAGGAGAGGAGGGTTGAACTTGCCAGTCTACCACCTATAGTGGAGCCATGTATCTTTCACCCTACTATCATTAACCGATCATATTTAGGGTAAGCACATAATTAGGGGTTGCTTTTCATTATTATTTTTCTGTTTTTCTCCTCGGGCTGAGGCGACATTTTTCGGTCCTGAGAAACGAAATCGGTTAGAAGCGGATGGGGGGAGGGGGGAATCATTAACGCAGATACACTTAAATCAATTGAGCTATTTTTTTTTCCGTTCAAGCACAACAAGACGGAGAGAATGGTTTGGTGAGATGGCGTGGGTGTGCGACAAAATGGCGACAGTAAAATTTGCATTTAAATTGCAATTATAATAAGTTGAATGCTAGCAAAAGAAAGCTCGAATGTGTAAGCTCTAATTAAATTGCCAAAGGGGATTCCCCACTTGCTCACAAGCGGGTAGCGGGTAAAAGTAATTAGCAGAATCCTCTCTCGCTCTGTTTTATCTTGGAATCATAAAAATATGTTCTGCGATGACATCGACGATGAAAACACACAAAGTTATTATTATTACACCTAAAACATTTAAGCAAAGTAGCTGGAAATGCAAATGTAAAAATGACGACAGAGTATACGACGGCAATTCTGCTAATCCTTAGCATACTTTTGGGTACCAGTTAAATTTTACAACCCCAAACCCCAATAGTACACACATATGTATGTGTGTGCGTGTGTGTAATCCGCACAAAAACCATCTTGAGAAATAATTAAGATGTATGTAAATGGAGAAAATGCTAAAATTGTTAAAAGCATAATATTTCTTAAGAGGAGCCAAGCCGATACCCGACATCCAACCCCTAAATGACATAGCACATGTGTTGTTATACGATTTTTTCTTTTCATACCATGCCCCCATGGGTTGAAGTGGTATATAAGAGCCGCCAAAATGTATATTACAGGTAGAAGGAAGCATTTCCAACCCCATAAAGTTTATTTGAGGGAGCATGTCCGGTTGTGGACTGGGTTTGGTTTCGTGCCTACAGAAGATAGTCAGCTAGGCCAAGAATGGAACAGAATAAATCATAGAAAATTTAGATAGAAAAATATTGATTTTAGCAACGGAGCAATATTTATTATGCATTTGGTGAAGACACTTTTTGTTAAAACTAAAAAGAGTCATTTTGTTTGAAATAATTAGCCATGACAAAGAATGAATTGTTTCCGTTGTCTACCTTTTTTGGCTTTTTCATGCGAATTTTCTATGTTCTCCGCAGTATTTTGTTGACGTGTTAAGGATATATGCGGTATATCTGCAATAATAGAAATCTATGGCAGCATATTGTTGTTAACAGCAGCCGAGTCGATATAGCCATTCAGCACCTCGATATCGATCGCTATAAAAACCTAAATCCAAATTGATCCACTGCTCCGTCATTCAAATGAAACAAATATCTTATGGTTATATGAGCGAACCAATTTTTAGAAAGTTGTGATTTTTTCAAATAAATTTAAAACAGCTGTCTCACTGAGTGCATGGTATACAAAAGTCGGCGCGACGTCTCACCTTATTTTCTCTATCTGCCCAAGCAAAGTTATCGCATTGTGTGTGTGTGTGTGTACGTGTAAGTGCGAGAGATGCCATATTCTAATTCAATTATCACTTGAGTTGGACTGGGTTTAGAAAAAGAGAAATTATGTGAGTGTGTGTAAGAGTGTGTTTGTGTGTTTATATGTAAGGGGTAAGGGAAACACTATAGCATTTATAAATGCTTCTGCTTTCGCAACTTTTCTCCAGATATCCTCTGAGAGTGGGCTGGTGAATTGTAGGAGAAGGGACGGTTACATGGGGTATGTCAAGTTTTTCACGCGTTGATATATGAGGCTACTTAAGATATGCTTAAAAATCCCAAATGCATTTTGGTATTGTCAAAAATATGTGCAAGTGTTATAAATCAAGCACTAATATGACGGAAAGGGGCCGGCTTTTGGGAAGGTTTCATAAAACATAATGTTATTAATCATTGTGGGAAAGTGAAAATTGATGAAGAGTTGGCAGCCGTTTATAGTTAACGTTGTCCAACGACGCCAAATAATAAACAATAAAAACCCCAGAAAGCCGACGTAACTGCAGCCGTGCCGATATTCATATACCCTTGCAAGTTTTTGTACTATTAAATGGCGAATATCTGATATAGAAGGACCTCCAAACTCGGCCCATTCAGTGTGCAATTTCATCATATCTATTATTATCAGTATAGGATATAGATGTAAGCTATCAACCTAACTATATTGTTTAAACATTAGCCCGGATCCTCTTTATTCAGTTCCATAATTGACTGGGACACATACAATTACAATTACAACTCTACAGGTAACTGCTTATCGCAGCTATGTGTATAGCAGGTATATCCAATTTTGATAAAAAATGGCTAAATACGTTTTTGTTAGTTAATCAATTTTGCATGGAGGATTCTATAAAAAACAGACATGGAATATCTCGGATTCCGCGGAATCTGATAATAAAATACAGCTCCTGCTATTTCTTGGAATATTAGCTCAACCTCTAAATGCACTTGATCAGGTGTGCTGCCCTGTCCCCTAAGCCATATTGGCAATTTGGTGTGGCTACCAGGGCAAAAGGTAAATCGTCAAATTACTTTACGTTCCCAAATAGATGAAAAGTGACGAATGCGAAGCCGTTTGGGAAAGAAGGGTGGTTTAATATACGAAGTAATGTATGTATCCTGGTTTCCATCCCTTAAATGTATATTTGATAATAATATGCTAAGTGACTCTAAAGGCTTCAGCCTGCTTTCATCCAAAACCAAGGAGCCAGTAGTATTACGGAATGGTGGCAACGCAATGGTGGCCTCAAAATCTTTGGAAGAACGACTTTGGTGTTTGATCTGTCAGCAAAGCTTTAGTATCGCTTCTATATGCTTTATGCGTGATCAAGCTTAAGTGCGTAATACTTCCTAACAATATCTATTGTTTTAACAAATTAAGTAAAAATAAATGCTTCGTATTAATCAATTATCGTAAATTATGATTTTCTTATAATAAGAAGTCCTTCAAATAAGCTATTAGGATGAAACTTGGTATTTAAGCAACTTATAGCCTGGGCGAGATTAATTATGAAAATCATCCGGATCAGACCTCTATATCACATAGTCATATATGAATGAAGTAAGTAAGTCGTCTCGCCGACTTAGCTATACCATACACCAGTAAAGCAAATATGTATAACATTTATTAAACAAATGCATTTTCACATACTTTTTACAAGCATATCTTAGTATCTCGCTCACTCAATCATACGAGCACCCTAGCGCCCCCACCAGCCAACGGCCAACTCCGGCCTTATGGAAAAACGTTTATATGCATAACTCGACTGTTTTTTGTCCGATTTTGATCAAATTGGTAGTTTGCTAGATATTAGTATTAAATTTAAGTGTGCCAAATTTGATTGCATAAGGTAAAAAAATACGGGAGAAATTCAAGTTTTTCAAATTACGGGGGCGGAAAAGGGCGTGTCAAAATTTTTATATATACAAAATGTGTGCATTTACTAAGCAAATATACATACCAAATATGGTGTCTCTAGCTAGAATAGTTTTTGAGATAAACGCTTTTTTTAAATTGCGGGGGCGGAAAGGGGCGTGGCAAAAATTTGAAATAAACTTGATCACTCTACATACTACACGAGTCTACATGCCAAATTTGGTGGCTCTAGCTTTTACAGTCTCCGAGATCTAGGTGTTCATACGGACAGACGGACAGACGGACGGACGGACAGACAGACGGACATGGCTAGATCGACTCGGTTGTTGATCCTGATCAAGAATATATATACTTTGTGGGGTCGGAGATGCTTCCTTCTGCCTGTTACATACATTTTGGCGACTTTAATATACCATTTCACCCTATGGGTGTATGGTATAAAAATAGGTGAAGGAGTTGGCAGTATCCCAATTACTAATTTTGCTAATAATTTACTGATGTGATAGTTTTGAAAATAAAACATAAGATCCCAAAATTTCAATCCGATTGGATAAATAAAACACAAGTTACGGTCAATAAAAATCGAAGTAGATGTTCTTTGATATTTCGTATTTAACAATGGCAATGGAAGTCCTACAGTTCGCAAATAAATGTGTGACACCAAAAATAAATATTTTTATACCCTTGCAAAAAGGGTATATTAATTTTGGTCAGAAGTGTGCAACGCATAGAAGGAAGCATTTCCGACCATATAAAGTATATATATTCTTGATCAGCATGACGAGACGAGTTCAAATAGCCATGTCCGTCCGCCCGTCCGTCCGTCTGTCCGTCCGTCTGGATCAACGCAAACTCCTCCTAGACCGTAGGAGCTACAGAGCTGAAATTTTGCATGTAGGCTTGTATATACTACAGGCGTTGTATATCTTGGATTCAGCCGGATCGGACCACTATATCATATAGCTCCCATACAAACGGCAAAGTCACGAACAGTGACTTTTCTCAATAACTTCGTTATTTTCTGAGCTGTTGTCGTGAAATTTAATATTGATGAGTTTATTATACATATAAACGACTATGCCAAATTTGATCAAGATCGGGTGTCTATATCATATAGCTCCCATAGGAACGATCGGTGGAAAACAGTGACTTTGATCAATATCTTACAATTAGTTTTTTCCTATGCTAAGATTGTTGGCCGTTCTTTTGCAAACATTAGCCTGTTTAGCTTAAACGTTTTTCCACTTTGATGGCTATAGGTAAGGAAAGAGTTACCATAAAAGTTGCAAGGGTATACAAACTTTGACGCGGTCGAAGTTAGCCCCGGCCCTCTGGTTTTTCTTAATCTAGCCACTTCTTTGGGTCGCTGGTAGTATAACTGGGGAAAAACATGAAAAATTTTATAGCGATTGGACTTCCATGAGCTCCAAAAACGTAGTTTTGAGAAAAACGCGTTTCAAAAACTGCGCTGCGGCACAGCGCGCTATATTTTCGAAAAAAAATCGTGTTTTTTTACCACACAAGGTAGAAACCCCCCTTAATTATTAACCAGAGGGCCGAGGCTAACTTCGACCGCGTCAAAGTTTAACCTTTTCCTTACCTATAGCCATCAAAGTGGAAAAACGTTTAAGCTAAAAGGGCTAATGTTTCCGAATGAACGGCCTACAATCTTAGCATAGGAAATAACGAAGATATTGCTCAAAGTCACTGTTTTCCACCAATCGTTCCTATGGGAGCTATATGATATAGTTACCCTATCCCTATCAAATTTTGCACAGTCATTAACAGATATATTAAACTAACAAATGTTTAATTTGAAAGCAATCGCGTCAAAAGTAACGAAGTTATTGACAAAAGTCACTGTTTTCGAAAGATCGTTCCTATGGGAGCTATATGATATAGTCACCCGATCTTGATCAAATTTGGCATAGTCGTTTATATGTGTAATTAACTTACCAATATTAAATTTCACGACAATAGCTCATAAAATAATAAAGTTATTGAGAAAAGTCACTGTTCGTGACTTTGCGGTTTGTATGGGAGCTATATGATATAGTGATCCGATCCGGCTGAATCCGAGATATACAACGCCTGCAGTATATACAAGCCTACATGCACAATTTCAGCTCTGTAGCTCTTACGGTCTAGGAGGAGTTTGCGTTGATCTAGATGGACGGACGGACGGACATGGCTATTTGAACTCGTCTCGTCGTGCTGATCAAGAATATATGTATATACTTTAAATGGTCGGAGATGCTTCCTTCTATGCGTTGCACACTTGTGACCAAAATTAATATACCCTTTTTGCAAGGGTATAAAAATTCTCGGCTGACCGTGCCTATAGAAGTTATGTATACAAGGATTATAAAATGAATACGTGAGTTTCTCAATTTTACAAATAAAGCTATACCAAATCTTTGGAAAAGTTTCCTACTCCTGTTTTGAACCAACAACAAACTAAACTCCTCAGAGAGCCTTGATTTCCAATAGCCATTCTAATTAACCATTAACGTTCTTCCTCTCTCAGTTTCTCCACCACCTTGCAGCATGCCACTTTGACCTCCTCAATTAGAACAAAAATAATGATTTACACGACTGGCAACTGCTGCCACTCTGAGCGCGGCTTCTCCTGGACTAACAATTACGAACAGAATCATAAAACTAAATTGTTGTATTAATAATATTACACAATATTATTATTACTTGAAATTACTTAGTCACACCCGAAACTCCGGCATACAACCGCCAGATTTCTGCTTCATAAGCAGAATAACTATGCGACTTTGGAGTTGGGGAAAGGGGTTCGCCATCTTGATATGGTTTTTACTAGTTATACGATAAACACAAGTTGACCTCACATTGCACATAAATCTGAATATTAATTTTTCCGCCAGGGGATGAGGCGATGTAGGGGAGAATTTTCGCTTATTCGGATTATGAACTAAGGCCGAACATTTTGGGCCCGTTTTATTGTTTGTAATTTGGTATTAGAAAATTTTCTATGTACGTTGCCAATTTGAATCGCATGTGGAATACATATGTACATATGTATGCGTTCATATGTTTATTCATATTATACATATATTCGTATGGGTTTGTATGCATAACAGTAATCAGGAAATTAAACAGAGCTATTGAGTAATATTTTGTTTAACTTCGACTATAATTTTGCGCCTTATGTGTGAAACATTAAAATGGTTTATACTTAGTTTTAAGATCGTTTCATCGTGGATGAAACCGGAAAAGCTGGATGTATTATGTTGTACATATGTACATATGTACGTTTATAAATATGTACGTACATACATAAATAAGAACACAAATAACATTATATGTATGTACATATGTAAGTGTATATGAATATGGGTATGCACATATTAAATTCGCATTATACATTGCATATTAAGCAAACGAAAATAAGTTTTCACTACTATTTACCAAAATCCAACCATTTATTTATCTATTTACTTCCT